>NW_027438332.1:0-225075 GCF_000715075.1 Nicotiana tabacum
AATACCAATGATTGTATTTCAAATATTCTAATTTCATGTATATACTTGATACTTATATTGATATAACCAAATATCTATTATAGTATAATTTTCCCAAATTTGTATTAACATAAGATGGTAAATTTATACTATCGTATAAATGGATGTAGACCATAATTATAGTCATATAAGTAATATGAGGTTAATATATAAATAATCAATACTATATTGTGGAATTAGTGTTCAGATAGATTATGTTATAAGGTATACCAAATGGTTAATATATCAACAACAATACTATATATTAATAGGTGGGAATGGTGGTTACTCAAACGTAATAGGTTATTGAATTTATAGTACATTTATGAATTCAATAATTTTAATGATTGAGATATATCCTGTAATCATATAGCTATATTTGATATTATAACCTAACACTAATTTTGCATATCATTTGATTATCTGTGGTATAAAATATAACCCAATGGTGAAGGTTCATATTAATACGGATAGTTTAAAATTATGATATAATCTTAAACTACTTATATAATTAGATAGGCAACTATGGTTATTGAATTTACATTAGTTAAATATGTTCATATCGTATAAAATAGGTTATCACAAATATTACTTAACTAAATGATATGTAAACGGTGTGTATTTATAAATGGTTTACATATCACTATTTATACTAGTACAACATATCTTGATAACTATTTAACTATTACTTATACGTAATAGGTTATTGAATTTACTTATGTTATTATAGTTATATAAATATATTGTCATAAATGGTATAATCCATAAGTACCCAAAGTGGGGGAAGTATGATTCGTACATTCACTTGGGTTAATCTATAAGAATTATAGGTACATTACCAACTGATTGCAATAACAAATATAGGCAAATATTACTTAATTGTATTGCCTATATTACGATAATTTGATGATAATCACAAGTCTATAAATTTATATTTATAGGTTCCCCATCAGGCATAACCTCAAAATCATATATACGTATAACGAGAGGATAGCAGATGGGGAACATTGAGTTAAAATCCGTACATGCTATAGTTTAATGTGTTATATTTTATCATATTTATATATGATAAAATATGCCATCAAATTATAACCCTATACGTGTTATCTATAGTGATATTCACTATAGGTAACCTATAGTATGTAAGTGAAATAGTCAGTGGTATATTGGTAGTATATATTTGGTGAATTTTCACCAAATAGGCTTCTATTGATGGGTTGCTTCACCAATAGAACTTGAGCATATAGGTTCTATTGGTAAGTATTTCACCAATAGAACTATAGGTTATTGGTGTCACGTGGTATAATCCATAAGTACCCAAAGTGGGGGAAGTATGATCCGTACATTCACTTGGGTTAATCTGATTTCAAACCCAAGTTCACCCTATAATGTATGGTTACTTATAATGCTTGCAGTCATGTATACCAATCTCAGTGATATTCCATGTTATTAGCATATAGTATTGGTGATCATCATGGAAAACCAATGATCCGTTAACACCCCTATTGACACCAGTTAATTCATACATTCTTATATTAAATATATTTAGTTTGGTATTGCTTATATGATCATTTATGCATAGAATAGTATAATATAGTATATCATTTATGACAATATATGATATCGTATTCATATAATTCCATGTGATTTAGTAACTATAGGTTACCTAACATTAATTTATCCATAATACCTTTTATCAGCATATAACCTAACACTAATTATAATTTATGTCATAAATCTATAGTGTTGATACCCTATTAATTTAAGTATACATATTATAATTTAGTCTATTTTCTGATTTAATGTATACATATTATAGTAACAAGTGATATGGTTAATTACTATAGATTGATAATATGCATTAGGTAATTAATGCATATATGATATAATAGTATAAACAATCATTAATATTATGGTATATAGCCATTGTGATATACCATGATAATAACCTATTTCATACCTATACCCAACGTATATTTCTGTGATGACCCAAAATGTCATCTTTAAATTTAATAATTAATTATGTGATCTAAGCACTATTTACCATTACTCGACTTGAGTGTGCAGTCCGTAAAAAAATTTCGAAAAAGTTTTCAGGTGAAATGGATTAAAATATGAATTAGAGCTTTAAAACTCAACTGAGTTGACTTTGGTCAACATTTTGAGCAAACAGACTCGGATAAATATTTTAATAATTTTGGTAGGTCTGTATCGTGATTTGGGACTTAGGTGTATGCCCGAAATCAAATTCCGAGATCCCTAGCCAGAGATATGGAATTTTGATAAAAAATTAAAAGTTTAAGTTCAAATAGTGACCGGATGTCAAATTATGTGCAAACGACCCCGGAATAGAATTTTGATGATTCCAACAGCTCCGTATGGTGATTTTGGACTTAGGAGCATGATCGGAATTTTATTTGGAAGTCCATAGTAGAATTAGGCTTGAAATGTCGAAAGTTGAATTTTTGGGAAGTATGACCGAGGGGTTGACTTTTTGATATCGGGGTCGAAATTCGATTTTGAAATTTTTTATAAATCCATTATGTCATTTATGACTTGTGTGCAAAATTTGAGGTCAATCGGAATTGATTTGATATGTTTCGGCACAAAATATAAAAGTTGGAAGATTTGAAAACTCATAATTCGATTCGATGCGCGATTCATAATTTTGGCGTTGTTTGGCATGGTTTGAAGCCTCAACTAAGTTCATATTATATTTTGGGACATGTTGGTATATTTGGTTAAGGTACCGAGGGCTTCGGGTGGATTTCGGAAGGTTAACGGAATGAATTTCGGACAAAAAGGAGCTGCTGGAATTTTTCTGCTGCAGAAGCTGTTTTTGGACAGCAACCGGTGCAATCGCAGAGCTGACTTTGGAAGCTTATATCTCGAAATCTATAAGGAATCTGAACATTTTCAAAACATGATTTGTAGCCCTTTGATTCTAGTTTCCAGAATGATAAACCATTTATCATTCAGACATTTATACAAAATGTTATGATCGATTGACTGAAGCTGCTACTGCAGAGTTTTGCAACAGCAGTGTGCATCGCCAGAAATTTCTGCTGCACAGGGCTGACTTTGGGAGATTATATCTCGCAATCTATAAGGAGTTGGGCGATGAACAAAATATGAAAGTTGTAGTACTTTGTATCTAGTTTGCAGAACTTTAAACCGTTTGGCAGTTGGAGTTGAGTACAAGAAGTTATGATTGATAAACTACAGGCTGTCGAGGAAGAGTTTGATGTTTTCAACATAAGCATGTAATGATCCAAAAGTCCATTTTTAGTTCTAGAGATCAAAATTCGATTTCGAGACTTTTGACATTTTGATAATGAATTATAGGAGTGATCTGGAAAGTTTGGTCTAATTTCATCAAGTCGCGGTTGAGTTTTAAGCGCAAAATATGAGTTAATTGTTAAACGAGCAAAATTGGTATCACATTGAGCAAATGAGCTCCGAATTGAGTTTCGATTGAACGAATGGGTTTGTAGTTTTATTTGTGACTCATAGGAACAAGAATCGTCGAATTCCGAGTTCGTATGATGGAGTTAGAGCCTTTTTAGTGAAATAAAATTGCTGGTGTAAATAGTCCTGGTGTGCACCTTTAGCGACCAGATGTGACACTTTTAGCGACGGGATTGGACTTTTAGCGACCGGAATAGAGTTTTTGGGGCAGAAACTTAAGGACCAAAAATGGTCATTTCCTTCATTTCGTTTTGGAGTTTTGGAGCACGGTTCTTGGGCGATTTTGAGGATTTCTTCAAGACTTCAACTTGGGTAAGTGTTCTATATCCAAATGTGATTATATTTCATAAATCCATGGTCATATTCATCATTTATTTCGGATTTAAATGGAAGAAATCAAGATTTTTTGCAAAACATCTTCCAAAAACAAAAATTTAAGATTTGGAGGTCGAGTTGTTATCGGATTTTGGTAAAATTGGTATGGGTGGACTCGTAATTGAATGGGTTGTCGGATTTTATAAGTTTCGCCAGATTCTGAGATGTGGGCCCCACAGGAAAATTTTGAGCTAATTTCAGATTTTAATGAAACTGTAATATTTTCTTATGAAAGTGAATACTATAATTTTTGTTGACTGTATCGAATTAATTATGACTAGATACGAGTCAATCGGAGTCAGAAATTCGAGGAAAAAGCATAATACTTGGTTAAATTGGAGCAAGTCGAGGTAAGTGACTTGTCTAACCTTGTGTGGGAGAAATTTCCCCTAGGATTGGTATTGATGTGATTATTAAAATATGTTGAAAGTCGTGTGCACGAGGTGACGAGTGTGTACACGGGTTAAATTACGAAAGATTATATTTTTAAATTATGTAGATCACTGTTGCGCATTTATTAAATTATTTTATCTTGTTATATTCTTCATCATTGATGTGAGATATATACTTCAAATTTGTTTGATCTTTTCTTACTAATTGTTTTACCTGTTTAGTTGAAACTTGGTTTCTTTTATTCTGTGCATTATTTAAAGGTTGATTTTCTTTAAATTAAATATTATTAATATGAAGTATTTGACATTTTTAAACTTGATATTGAAGCAACGTAGTAAAGATTTTGAAATATTATTTTCCTAAATTATTTACTCCTGAATATTTTTATACTCATTGTGAGGGAGCCGTGAGCTCTTTATTGTGGAAGAATATTATTGATGAATTATTTTGACATGAGCTGTGAGCTCTTTATTGTGGAAAACTATTATTGATGATTTATTTTGGCATGAGCCGTGAGCTCTTTATTGTGGAAAAATATTATTGTTGAATTATTTTGGCAAGTTAAATTATTTGAGCACTTGAGGTACAAATTGTGATATATTGTGATATTGATACGCATGCGGTGGTATAAGGTCTGGGTGTTGAAACGCATGCGGTGAGATAAGGATGGCTTGATATGCGTGGCTAGTAGGGGAACTACTAGAAGTCATGCGGTGTGATAAGGGTGGCTAAAACGCGGAATGCTATTTCGGGAAAAATGTTTTCTTTAAATAAATTGTGAAGGCTCCCGCGGTGATATAAGAAAATGAGATATTGTGAATTTATTTATGATTTGGGACTACGAGGCGGTACCTCGGGAGTGCCCTTATTGATATTGATTTATGGCCGTAGTTGCCTTTGATTATTATTGTGATTTTCATAAAGTTGAAGGAAATTCTGTTTTGATTTCCACGAGATATTATTTGCAATTATTTGGTGTCATTAAATGTGACATACTATTTGATTCATTTTCAATGTCATTTTATTTTACTACATTGATAAACATTTTACCATGCCATTATTATATTCCAGTAGGGCCTCACCTGACCTTGTCACTACTCTACTGAGGTTAGGCTTGGCACTTACTGGGTACCGCTGTGGTGTACTCATACTACGCTTCTGTACATCTTTTTGTGCAGATCCAGGTACATTTTACCAGCCTAGACGTCATTGAGTTACCTGCGCACGGAGACTTCGAGGTATATCTGCCAGCGTCCGCAGACTCCGGAGTCCCCTTCTATCATTTTATGTTGCTTCCTTATATTTTAGCTAGACCTTGACATATAGAGACATTGGGAATAAATTCTTAGAAGCTTGTGACTTATTTCTACCGGGTTTTGGGAGTTGAAATTGTTTGAATTGTAGTTTATTTATTTCAGATATTTATTATTATTCCGCATTGATAGGCTTACCTAGTCTTAGAGACTAGGTGCCATCACGACATCATACAGAGGGAATTTGGAGTCGTGACAAGTTGGTATCAGAGCACTAGGTTCATAGGTATTATGAGTCATAAGCAGGTTTAGTAGAGTCTTGCGGATCGGTACGGAGACGTCTGTACTTATCTTCGGGAGGCTATGGAACTGTTAGGAAAATATTCACTTCCTTGATTCCTTATCGTGCGACATTGATTTAGCGTGAAACATATATCTCATATTCCTTTGTATCCACTCGTGTATGACATTGTGCACTCAATATCAGTTGTGTGTCGACGGTTCGTGATGCCACAGATGGACTACGAGGGAGCCGGAGATGCTCAAACATTTCCTTAACGTGTGATTCCGACTGAAGATGTGGGCGTATTGAGAGATCACCTAGTGAATCATGTGCGGGGTGCAACGGACATTGGCGTCTGGTTGATTTATACACGCTGTGAAGATTATTATTGTGGATTATCAGACGTTGTGACCTATGACTTCGCGCTGAGTAGGGGGAGTCCACTACCAATGGGTGGATTGTGGGGTCATGTATTATATTAGTTTTGGCCTGAAATGTATATATGTGGTACTGAAAGGTTCCCTAAAATTTACACATGTTTAAGACCTGAGATTTTGTAGAGGATAAGGTTGGGACTTGCGGTATGTCCGCCTCCTTAATAATCTTATACTTCAATAGCAAAGGAGTTATAGAAACAACTCTAAATTTGTAGAAGGTCTACTTAGCGTGGACGTCACTATTGCGGATTTTGGAGTGCTTCGGAGTAAGTATAGTTGTTGACGAGATTCTAGACTATGTGGTTCGTGCCAAGATTTGTCTGTATGGAGCTCTACTTTTGTGATCGTTGTGTATAAATAGGGGTAAGGGTTACCCCAAAGAAGAATCAAAGAGTATGTTAAGAAATGGGTCAGCTCAACAGTGTTGAGTCAGCATAACAAAAGAAGAAATTTGTCTTGGGAGAGATAATTCTCCACCAGTGTTCGTGGTAAGACTATGAAGAGGGCAGACCAGCTAATGCAACACCGCCCACTTGGCTCAGGCAGTCGTCCAGCCCAGTCTGCACATCGGATTACTCGGGGTGCTCCAGTAAGTTCTTTTAATGCACCACCGACATGAGTTCCTACAATGGTTATTCCAGTTTTCTGGCACAGACTCAATATGAGCAGCCTAACCTGCAAAGAAGTTGTTATGAATATGGTGATACTAGGCACATCATAAGAAAAATTGTCAAAAACTTGGGAGAGACTTATTTCATCAAAGCACTCAGGCTACGTGCCCCATTGCAGTTACTACACCACCCACACGACCAGTTAGGGGTGAAGGTCATATGAGTAAAAGGCGTCCTAGAGGTGGAGACCCAGCCGTTGATATATTTGTTTTACGGTATGGCGGAGGTCGCTACATCAGATAGTGTCGTTGCAGGTACGACCTCGATTTAATATAAAGGAATAATTTCCTTAAGTTGATTCGGTTCTAAATATCGAAACGAGTCTTCACACATTCCGAGTGGGCCTGTGCTCCGCCGACCGGATCGCCTAAAATTTTTTCTGGATATCAAATACGACCTAAGGAACCATAGTCACCGCCCTCTATGACCGTTCCTCGTTGTTTTGCATTTTACGGCCAAAAAACTAGAATTTCGCCAGATTCCAATATTTTCGTGTGCTATCGCCCATGCCTTCCGAGTGGGCCCGGGCCCCCGGACTCGGATCGCCTAAATGTTTTTGGACCATCAAATACGACCTAAGGAACCATAGTCACCGCCCTGCCATGACCGTTCCTTGTTTGTTTGCGTTTTACGGCCAAAAAACTAAATTTTCGCCTGATTCCCATTTTTTCGTGTGCTATAGCCCACTCCTTCTGAGTGTTCCTGGCCCCCTGGAACCGGATCGCCTAAAATTTTTCTGCATCATCAAATATGACCTAAGGAAACATAGTCACCGACCCTCCATGACCGTTCCTCATTTATTTTTACGTTTTATGGCTAAAAAATAAGAATTCGACTGGAGTCCCATATTTTCGTGTGCTATAGCCCACACCTTTCAAGTGGTCCCACGTCCCCCTGGAACCGGATCGCCTAAAATTTTTCCGCGCCATCAAATAGGACCTAAACAAATATAGTCAGTGCCCCTCCATGATCCTTCCTCGTTTTTTGTGTTTTACGGCCAAAAAACTAGAATTCAGCCCGATTTCCATATTTTCGTGAGCTTTAGCCCACGCCTTCCTAGTGTGCTCGGTCCCCCTAGACCCAGATTACATAAAAAAATTTTCCGGGCCATGAAATACGACCTAAGGAACCATAGTCACCACCCGACATGATCGTTTCTCATTTTGTTGTGTTTTACAGCAAAAAAACTTGAATTCCGCCTAATTCCCATATTTTTGTGTAATTAAGCCCATGCCTTCCGAGTGGGCCCGAGCCCCCCAGACACGGATCGCCTAAAATAAATTTTCCGCGCCATCAAATACGACCTTAGGAACCATAGTCACCACCCCTCCATGACCGTTCCTCACTGTTTTGCGTTTTACGGCAAAAACATTAGAATTTTGCCCAATTCCCATTTTTTCGTGTGCTATAGCCCACGCCTTCCGAGTGGGCCCGTGCCCCCAGACCCGGATCGCTTAAAAATAATTTTTTGGGCCATTAAATATGACCCAAGGAACCATAGTCACCGCCCCCCGCCATGACCATTCCTCGTTTTTGTTGCGTTTTACGGCCAAAAAACTAGAATTTCGCTCGATTCCCATTTTTCGTGTGCTATAGCCCATGCCTTTCGAGTGGGACGAGGCCCCTGGACCCCGATCACCTAAAATTTTTCCGAGCCAACAAATACGACATAAGGAACCATAGTCACCGCCCCGCCATGACCATTCCTCGTATTTTTGTGTATTACGGCCAAAAAACTAGAATTCTGCACGATTTCCATATTTACGTGTGCTACATAGCCCACGCCTTCCGAGTGGGTCGGGCCTTCCATAACCAGATCACCTAAAAAATTTTCGGGATATCAAATACGACCTAAGGAACCATAGTCACCACCCTGCAATAACTGCACCTCGTTGTTTTGCGTTTTACATCCAAAGAACTAGAATTTCGCCCGATTATCATATTTTCGTGTGCTATAACCCACGCCTTCTGAGTGGGCCTGCCCTCCCCCCAGAATAGGATCGCCTAAAAGTTTTCTGGGCCATCAAATATGACCTAAGGAACCATAGTTACCACCTCGCCATGAATGCTCCTCATTTCTTTGCGTTTTACGGCCAAAAAAATAGAATTCCGCTTGATTCCCATATTTTCGTGTGCTATAGCCCACGCCTTCCGAGTGGGTCAGGCCCCTATAACCGGATCGCCTAAATTTTTTTCAGGCCATTAAATACAACCTAAGGAACCATAGTCACTGCCTCACCATGACCGTTCCTCATTTATTTGCGTTTTACGGCCAAAACACTAGGATTCCGCCCGAATCCCATATTTTTCTATGCTATAGCCCACCCCTTCCCAATGGGCAGGGCCCCCCGGACCCGGATCGCCTAAAATTTTTCCGGGCCATCAAAAATGATCTAAGGATAAATAGCCACCGTCTCGCCATGGCCCTTCAACGTTTTTTTGCATTTTACGGCCAAAAAACTAGAATTCCGCCCGATTCCCATTTTTTCGTTTGCTATAGCCCACGCCTTCTGAGTGGGCTCGGTCCCCCCAGACCCGGATTACATAAAAATTTTCCAGGCCATGAAATACGACCTAAGGAACCATAGTCACCACCCCGACATGATCGTTCCTCATTTTGTTGTGTTTTACAGCAAAAAAACTAGAATTCCGCCTGATTCCCATATTTTCATGTAATTGAGCCCACGCCTTCCGAGTGGGCCCGGCCCCCCCAGAGATGGATCGCCTAAAAAACATTTTCCGTGCCATCAAATACGACCTAAGAAACCATAGTCACCGCCCCTCCATGACCGTTCCTCATTGTTTTGCGTTTTACGGCCAAAAAACTAGAATTCCGCCCGATTCCCATTTTTTTGTGTACTATAGCTCACGCCTTCCGAGTGGGCCCGGGCCCCCCAGACCCGGATCGCTTAAAAGTAATTTTTCGGGCCATCAAATATGACCTAAGGAACCATAGTCACCGCCCCCGCCATGACCGTTCCTCGTTTTTTTGCGTTTTACGGCCAAAAAACTAGAATTCCGCGCGATTCCCATTTTTTTGTGTGCTATAGCCCACGCCTTCCGAGTGGGATCGGGCCCCGGACCCCGATCACCTAAAATTTTTCCGGGCCAACAAATACGACATAAAGAACCATAGTTACCGCTCCGCCATGACCGTTCCTCGTATTTTGTGTATTACGGCCAAAAAACTAGAATTCTTCACGATTCCTATATTTACGTGTGCTATATAGCCCATCCTTCCGAGTGGGTCGGGCCTTCCATAACCAGATCACCTAAAAAATTTTCGGGACATCAAATACGACCTAAGGAACCATAGTCACCACCCTGCAATGACTGCTCCTCGTTGTTTTGTGTTTTACATCCAAAGAACTAGAATTTCGCCCGATTATCATATTTTCGTGTACTATAGCCCACGCCTTCCGAGTGCCCCCCCCCAGAACAGGATCTCCTAAAAGTTTTCTGGGCCATCAAATACGACCTAAGGAACCATAGTCACTGCCCCGCCATGACTGCTCCTCATTTCTTTGCGTTTTAAGGCAAAAAAAACTAGAATTCAGCTCGATTACCATATTTTCGTGTGCTATAGCCCACGCCTTCCGAGTGGGTCAAGCCCCCATAACCGGATCGCCTAAATTTTTTCCGAGCCATCAAATACAACCTAAGGAACCATAGTCACCGCCCCTCCATGACCGTTCCTCATTTATTTGCTTTTTACGGCCAAAACACTAGAATTCCGCCCGAATCCCATATTTTTCTGTGCTATAGCCCACCCCTTCCCAATGGGTAGGGCCCCCCGTACCCGTATCGCCTAAAATTTTTTCGGGCCATCAAAAACGATCTAAGGATAAATAGCCACCGCCCCGCCATGACCCTTCAACATTTTTTTGTGTTTTACGGCAAAAAAACTAGAATTCCGCCCGATTCCCATTTTTTCATCTGCTATAGCCCACGCCTTCCGAGTGGGCCCGAGCCCCCCGGACCCTGATCGCCTAAAATATTTCCGGGCCTTCAAATACGATATAAGGAACCATAGTCACCACCCTGCCATGACCGTTCCTTGTTTGTTTGCGTTTTACGGCCAAAAAACTAAAATTCTGCCCGATTCCCATATTTTCATGTGCTATCGCCTTCCGAGTGGGCCCGGGCCCCCCGGACTCCATTCGCCTAAAATTTTCCTGGCCATCAAATACGACTTAAGCAACCATAGTCACGGCCCCGCCATGACCGTTCGTCGTTATTTTGCATTTTACATAGCCATTCCTCGTTGTTTTGCATTTTACGGCCAAAAAACTAGAATACCGCCTGATTCCCATATATTCGTGTGCTATAGCCCACGCCATCCGAGTGGGTTCGGGACCCCGGACCCCAATCGCCTAAAATTATTCTAGGCCATCAAATACGACCTAAGGAACCATAGTCACCGCCCCGCTATGGCCGTTCTTCGTTGGTTTGCGTTTTACGACCAAAAAATAGAATTCCGCCCGATTTTCATATTTTCGTGTGCTAAACCCACGCCTTCTAAGTGGGTCCGGGCCCCCGGACCTCGATTGCCTAAAATATTTCCAAGCCATCAAATACGACCTAAGGAACCATAGTCACCGCCCCTCCATGACCGTTCCTAGTTGTTCTGCTTTTTACGACCAAAAAACTATAATTTCGCCCGATTCCCATATTTTCGTGTGCTACCCCCGCCTTCCGAGTGGGCTCGGGTCCCCCAAAACCGAATTGCCTAACATTTTTCCATGCCATAAAATATGACCTAAGGAACCATAGTCACCGCCCCGCCATTGCCGTTCCTCGTTGTTTTGCGTTTTACATTCAAAAAATTAGAATTTCGCCCGATTCCCATATATTCGTATGCTATAGCCAACGCCTTCCAAGTGGGTCAGGGTCCCCCGGACCACGATCGCCTAAAATTTTTTCGGGCTATCAAATCCGACCTAAGCAACCATAGTCACCGCCCTGCCATGACCGTTCCTCGTTGTTTTGCTTTTTACGACCAAAAAACTAGAATTTTATCCGATTCCCATATTTTCGTGTACTCTAGCCCACGCCTTCTGAGTGGGCCAGGGTCCCACGAAATCGGATTGCCTAACAATTTCCCAGGCCATCAAATACGACATAAGGAACCATAGTCACCGCCCCACCATGGCCGTTCCTCGTTGTTTTACGGACAAAAAACTAGAATTCCGCCCGATTCCCATATATTCGTGTGCTATAGCCCACGCCTTCCTAGTGGGTTTTGGGGCCCCCGGACCCCAATCGCCTAAAACATTTTCGGCCTATCAAATACGACCTAAGGAACCATAGTTACCGCCCCTCCATGGCCATTCCTCGTAGTTTTGCGTTTTACGGCCCAAAAACTAGAATTTCGCTCATTCCCATATATTCGTGTGCTATAGCCCACGCCTTCCGAGTGGGTCCAGCCCCCCCGGACCCCGATCGCCTAAAATTATTCCGGGCCATCTAATACGACCTAAAGAACCATAGTCACCGCCCAGCCGTGGCCGTTCCTCATTGTTTTGTATTTTACAGCCAAAAAACTAGAATTTCGCCCGATTCCCATATTTTCGTGTGCTATAGCCCATGCCTTCCGAGTGAGTCCGGGCCCCCAGACCCCGATCGCCTAAAATTATTCGGGGCCATCAAATACGAACTAAGGAACCATAGTCACCGCCCCGCCATGGCCGTTCCTCGTTGTTTTGCGTTTTACGGCCAAAAAACTAGAATTCCCCCCGATTCCCATATATTCGTGTGCTATGCCCACGCCTTCCGAGTGGGACCAGGCCCCCCGGACACCGATCGCCTAAAATTATTCCGGGCCATCAAATATGACCTAAGGAACCATAGTCACTGCCCAACCATGGCCGTTCCTCGTTGTTTTGCATTTTACAACCAAAAAACTAGAATTTCGCTCGATTCCCATATTTTCGTGTGCTACATAGCCCATGCCTTCCGAATGGGTTCGTGCCCCCGGACCCCGATCGCCTAAAATTATTCGGGCCATCAAATACAACCTAAGGAACCATAGTCACCGCCCCGCCATGGCCGTTCCTCATTGTTTTGCGTTTTACGGCCTAAACACTAGAATTCCGCCCGATTCCCATATATTCATGTGCTATAGCCCACACCATACGAGTGGGATCGGGCCCCCGGTACCCCGATTACCTAAACTTTTTCCGAGCCATCAAATACGACCTAAGGAACCATAGTCACTGCCAGCCATGGCCGTTCCTCGTTGTTTTGCGTTTTAGAACCAAAAAACTAGAATTTCGCCCGATTCCCATATTTTCGTATGCTATAGCCCACGCCTTTCGAGTGGGTACTGGCTCCCGGACGCCGATCGCTTAAAATTATTCTGGGCCATCAAATACGACCTAAGGAACCATAGTCACCGCCTCGCCGTGGTCGTTCCTCGTTGTTTTACAATTTACGGCACAAAAATTAGAATTTCACCCGATTCCCATATTTTTGTGTGCTATAGCCCATGCCTTCCGAGTGGGTCTGAGTCCCCGGAGACCGAGCGCCTAAAATTATTCGGGGCCATCAAATACGACCTAAGGAACAATAGTCACCACCCCCTGGTCGTTCCTCGTTGTTTTGCATTTTACGGCCAAAAAACTAGAATTCCGCCCGATTCCCATATATTCGTGTGCTATAGCCCACGCCTTCCGAGAGGGTCCGGGACCCCGGACCCCGATCGCCTAAAATTATTATAGGCCATCAAATACGACCTAAGAAACCATAGTCACCGCCCCACCATGGCCGTTCTTCGTTGGTTTGCATTTTACGGCCAAAAAACTAGAATTCCGCCGGATTCCCATATATTTGTGTGCTAAGCCCACGCCTTACCGTTTGCCTAAAAATTTTCCAACCCATCAAATACGACCTAAGGAACCATAGTCACCTCCCAGCCGTGGCCGTTCCTCGTTGTTTTTGCATTTTACTGCCAAAAAACTAGAATTTCGCTCGATTCCCATATTTTTGTGTGCTATAGCCCATGCCTTCCGAGTGGGTCCGGGGTCCTAAAATTATTCGGGGCCATCGAATACGACCTAAGGAACCATAGTCACCGCCCCGCCATGGCCGTTCCTCGTTGTTTTGCATTTTACGGCCAAAAAACTAGAATTCCGCACGATTCCCATATTTTCTTGTGCTATAGCCCACGCCTTCCGAGTGGGTCCGGCACCCCGGACCCCGATCACCTAAAATTATTCCAGGCCATCAAATACAACCTAAGGAACCATAGTCACCGCCCCTCCATGACCGTTCCTCGTTGTTTTGCTTTTTACGACCAAAAAACTAGAATTCTGCCCGATTCCCATATTTTCGTGTGCTGCCCCCGCCTTCCGAGTGGGCCCGCGTCCCCCAAAACCGGATTGTCTAACATTTTTCCAGGCCATCAAATACGACCTAAGGAGCCATAGTCACCGCCCTTCCATTGCCGTTCCTCCTTGTTTTGCATTTTACGTTCAAAAAACTAGAATTTCGCCCGATTCCCATATATTCGTGTGCTATAGCCAACGCCTTCCTAGTGGGTCCGGGTCCCCCGGCCCCCGATCGCCTAAAATTTTTCCGGGCTATCACATCCGACCTAAGGAACCATATTCACCGCCCTGCCATGACCGTTCCTCGTTGTTTTGCTTTTTACGACCAAAAAACTAGAATTATATCTGATTCCCATATTTTCGTGTACTCTAGCCCACGCCTTCCGAGTGGGCCAGGGTCCCACGAAACCGGATTGCCTAACAATTTTCCAGGCCATTAAATACGACCTAAGGAACCATAGTCACCGCCCTGCCATGGCCGTTCTTCGTTGTTTTGCGTTTTACGGCCAAAAATCTAGAATTTCGCCCGATTCCCATATTCTCGTGTGCTGCCCCCGCCTTCCGAGTGGGCCTGCGTCCACCAAAACTGGATTGCCTAACATTTTTCCAGGCCATCAAATACGACCTAAGGAACCATAGTCTCCGCCCTGCCATTGCCATTCCTCGTTGTTTTGCGTTTTACGTTCAAAAAACTAGAATTTTGCCCGATGCCCATATATTCGTGTGCTATAGCCAACGCCTTCCTAGTGGGTCTGGGTCCCCCGGCCCCCGATCGCCTAAAAATTTTCCGGGGTATCAAATCCGACCTAAGGAACCATATTCACCGCCCGGCCATGACCGTTCCTCGTTGTTTTGCTTTTTACGACCAAAAAACTAGAATTTTGTCTGATTCCCATATTTTCGTGTACTCTAGCCCACGCCTTCCGAGTGGGTTCCCGGCCCCCCGGACCCCAATCGCCTAAAATATTTTCGGCCTATCAAATACGACCTAAGGAACCATAGTCACCGGCCCTCCATGGCCGTTCGTCGTAGTTTTGCATTTTACGGCCAAAAAATAAGAATTCCGCCCGATTCCCATATATTCGTGTGCCATAGCCTACGCCTTCCGAGTGGGTCCGGGGCCCCCGGACCCCGATCGCCTAAAATTATTCTGGGCCATCAAATACGACCTAAAGAACCATAGTCACTGCCTAGCCATGGCCGTTCATCGTTGTTTGGCATTTTACGGCCAAAACACTAGAATTTCGCTCGATTCTCATATTTTCGTGTGCTATATAGCCCATGCCTTCCGAGTGGGTCCGTGCCACCGGACCCCGATCGCCTAAAATTATTCGGGGCCATCAAATATGACCTAAGGAACCATAGTCACCGCCCCGCCATGGCCGTTCCTCGTTGTTTTGCGTTTTACGGCCTAAACACTAGAATTCCGCCCGATTCCCAAATATTCATGTGGTATAGCCCACACCATCCGAGTGGGATCGGGGCCCCTGTACCCCGATTACCTAAACTTTTTCCGAGCCATCAAATACGACCTAAGGAACCATAGTCACCGCCAGCAGTGGCCGTTCCTCGTTGTTTTGCATTTTGCGGCAAAAAAACTAGAATTTCTCCCGATTCCCAAATTTTCGTGTGCTATAACCCATGCCTTCCAAGTGGGTCCGGCCCCCCGGACCACAATCGCCTATAATTATTCGAGGCCATCAAATACGACCTAAGGAACCATAGTCATCGCCCCGCAATGGCCGTTCCTCGTTGTTTTGCGTTTTAGGGCCAAAAAACTAGAATTTCGCCTGATTCCCATATTTTCGTGTGCTATAGCCCACGCCTTTCGAGTGGGTACGGGCTCCCGGACCCCGATCGCTTAAAATTATTCTGGGCCATCAAATACGACCTAAGGAACCATAGTCACCGCCTCGCCGTGGTCGTTCCTCGTTATTTTACAATTTACGGCACAAAAACTAGAATTTCACCCGATTCCCATATTTTCGTGTGCTATAACCCATGCCTTCCGAGTGGGTCTGAGTCCCCGGACACCGAGCGCCTAAAATTATTCGGGGCCATCAAATACGACCTAAGGAACAATAGTCACCACCCCCTGGTCGTTCCTCGTTGTTTTGCATTTTACGGCCAAAAAACTAGAATTCCGCCCGATTCCCATATATTCGTGTGCTATAGCCCACGCCTTCCGAAAGGGTACGGGACCCTGGACTCCGATCGCCTAAAATTATTATAGGCCATCAAATACGACCTAAGAAACCATAGTCACCGCCCCACCATGGCCGTTCTTCGTTGCTTTGCATTTTACGGCCAAAAAACTAGAATTCCGCCTGATTCCCATATATTTGTGTGCTAAGCCCACGCCTTACCGTTTGCCTAAAAATTTTCCAAGCCATCAAATATGACCTAAGGAACAATAGTCACCTCCCAGCCGTGGCCGTTCATCGTTGTTTTTGCATTTTATTGCCAAAAAACTAGAATTTCACTCGATTCCCATATTTTCATGTGCTATAGCCCATGCCTTCCGAGTGGGTCCGGGGTTCTAAAATTATTCGGGGCCATCGAATACGACCTAAGGAACCATAGTCACTGCCCCGCCATGGCCGTTCCTCGTTGTTTTGCATTTTACGGCCAAAAAACTAGAATTCCGCACGATTCCCATATTTTCGTGTGCTATAGCCCACGCCTTCCGAGTGGGTCCGGCACCCCGGACCCCGATCGCCTAAAATTATTCCAGGCCATCAAATACAACCTAAGGAACCATAGTCACCGCCCCTCCATAACCGTTCCTCATTGTTTTGCTTTTTACGACCAAAAAATTAGAATTCTGCCCGATTCCCATATTTTCGTGTGCTGCCCCCGCCTTCCGAGTGGGCCCGCGTCCCCCAAAACCGGATTGCCTAACATTTTTCCAGGCCATCAAATACGACCTAAGGAACCATAGTCACCGCCCTGCCATTGCCGTTCCTCGTTGTTTTGCGTTTTACGTTCAAAAAACTAGAATTTCGCCCGATTCCCATATATTCGTGTGCTATAGCCAACGCATTCCTAGTGGGTCCGGGTCCCCCGGCCCCCGATCGCCTAAAATTTTTCCGGGCTATCAAATCCGACCTAAGGAACCGTATTCACCGCCCTGCCATGACCGTTCCTCATTGTTTTGCTTTTTACGACCAAAAAACTAGAATTATATCTGATTCCCATATTTTCGTGTACTCTAGCCCACGCCTTCCGAGTGGGCCAGGGTCCCACGAAACCGGATTGCCTAACAATTTTCCAGGCCATCAAATACGATCTAAGGAACCATAGTCACCGCCCCGCCATGGCCGTTCTTCGTTGTTTTGCATTTTACGGCCAAAAATCTTGAATTCCGCCCGATTCCCATATTTTCGTGTGCTGCCCCCGCCTTCCGAGTGGGCCCGCGTCCACCAAAACCGGATTGCCTAACATTTTTTCAGGCCATCAAATACGACCTAAGGAACCATAGTCACCGCCCTGCCATTGCCATTCCTCGTTGTTTTGTGTTTTACGTTCAAAAAACTAGAATTTCGCCCGATGCCCATATATTCGTGTGCTATAGCCAACGCCTTCCTAGTGGGTCCGGGTCCCCCGGCCCCCGATCGCCTAAAAATTTTTCGGGGTATCAAATCCGACCTAAGGAACCATATTCACTGCCCTGCCATGACCGTTCCTCGTTGTTTTGCTTTTTACGACCAAAAAACTAAAATTGTTTCCGATTCCCATATTTTCGTGTACTCTAGCCCACGCCTTCCGAGTGGGTTCCGGGCCCCCGGACCCCAATCGCCTAAAATATTTTCGGCCTATCAAATACGACCTAAGGAACCATAGTCACCGGCCCTCCATGGCCGTTCCTCGTAGTTTTGCATTTTACGGCCAAAAAATAAGAATTCCGCCCGATTCCCATATATTCGTGTGCTATAGCCTACGCCTTCCGAGTGGGTCCGGGGCCCCCGGACCCCGATCGCCTAAAATTATTCCGGGCCATCAAATACGACCTAAAGAACCATAGTCACCGCCCAGCCGTGGCCGTTCCTCGTTGTTTTGCATTTTACGGCCAAAAAACTAGAATTTCGCTCGATTCCCATATTTTCGTGTGCTATATAGCCCATGCCTTCCGAGTGGGTCCGTGCCCCCGGACCCCGATCGCCTAAAATTATTCGGGGCCATCAAATACGACCTAAGGAACCATAGTCACTGCCCCGCCATGGCCGTTCCTCGTTGTTTTGCGTTTTACGGCCTAAACACTAGAATTCCGCCCGATTCCCATATATTCATGTGGTATAGCCCACACCATCCGAGTGGGATAGGGCCCCCTATACCCCGATTACCTAAACTTTTTCCGAGCCATCAAATACGACCTAAGGAACCATAGTCACCGCCAGCCGTGGCCGTTCCTCGTTGTTTTGCATTTTGCGGCAAAAAAACTAGAATTTCGCCCGATTCCCAAATTTTCGTGTGCTATAACCCATGCCTTCCAAGTGGGTCCGGCCCCCCGGACCACAATCGCCTATAATTATTCGAGGCCACCAAATACGACCTAAGGAACCATAGTCACCGCCCCGCCATGGCCGTTCCTCGTTGTTTTGCGTTTTAGGGCCAAAAAACTAGAATTTCGCCTGATTCCCATATTTTCATGTGCTATAGCCCACGCCTTTCAAGTGGGTACGGGCTCCCAGACCCCGATCGCTTAAAATTATTCTGGGCCATCAAATACGACCTAAGGAACCATAGTCACCGCCTCGCCGTGGTCGTTCCTCGTTATTTTACAATTTACGGCACAAAAACTAGAATTTCACCCGATTCCCATATTTTCGTGTGCTATAACCCATGCCTTCCGAGTGGGTCTGAGTCCCCGGACACCGAGCGCCTAAAATTATTCGGGGCCATCAAATACGACCTAAGGAACAATAGTCACCACCCCCTGGTCGTTCCTCGTTGTTTTGCATTTTACGGCCAAAAAACTAGAATTTCGCCCGATTCCCATATATTCGTGTGCTATAGCCCACGCCTTCCGAAAGGGTCCGGGACCCTGGACCCCGATCGCCTAAAATTATTATAGGCCATCAAATACGACCTAAGAAACCATAGTCACCGCCCCACCATGGCCGTTCTTCGTTGGTTTGCATTTTACGGCCAAAAAACTAGAATTCCGCCTGATTCCCATATATTTGTGTGCTAAGCCCACGCCTTACCGTTTGCCTAAAAATTTTCCAAGCCATCAAATATGACCTAAGGAACCATAGTCACCTCCCAGCCGTGGCCGTTCATCGTTGTTTTTGCATTTTATTGCCAAAAAACTAGAATTTCACTCGATTCCCATATTTTCATGTGCTATAGCCCATGCCTTCCGAGTGGGTCCGGGGTTCTAAAATTATTCGGGGCCATCGAATACGACCTAAGGAACCATAGTCACTGCCCCGCCATGGCCGTTCCTCGTTGTTTTGCATTTTACGGCCAAAAAACTAGAATTCCGCACGATTCCCGTATTTTCGTGTGCTATAGCCCACGCCTTCCGAGTGGGTCCGGCACCCCGGACCCCGATCGCCTAAAATTATTCCAGGCCATCAAATACAACCTAAGGAACCATAGTCACCGCCCCTCCATAACCGTTCCTCATTGTTTTGCTTTTTACGACCAAAAAATTAGAATTCTGCCCGATTCCCATACCTTCCGAGTGGGCCCGCGTCCCCCAAAACCGGATTGCCTAACATTTTTCCAGGCCATCAAATACGACCTAAGGAACCATAGTCACCGCCCTGCCATTGCCGTTCCTCGTTGTTTTGCGTTTTACGTTTAAAAAACTAGAATTTCGCCCGATTCCCATATATTCGTGTGCTATAGCCAACGCATTCCTAGTGGGTCCGGGTCCCCCGGCCCCCGATCGCCTAAAATATTTCCGGGCTATCAAATCCAACCTAAGGAACCGTATTCACCGCCCTGCCATGACCGTTCCTCGTTGTTTTGCTTTTTACGACCAAAAAACTAGAATTATATCTGATTCCCATATTTTCGTGTACTCTAGCCCACGCCTTCCGAGTGGGCCAGGGTCCCACGAAACCGGATTGCCTAACAATTTTCCAGGCCATCAAATACGATCTAAGGAACCATAGTCACCGCCCCGCCATGGCCGTTCTTCGTTGTTTTGCATTTTACGGCCAAAAATCTTGAATTCCGCCCGATTCCCATATTTTCGTGTGCTGCCCCCGCCTTCCGAGTGGGCCCGCGTCCACCAAAACCGGATTGCCTAACATTTTTTCAGGCCATCAAATACGACCTAAGGAACCATAGTCACCGCCCTGCCATTGCTATTCCTCGTTGTTTTGTGTTTTACGTTCAAAAAACTAGAATTTCGCCCGATGCCCATATATTCGTGTGCTATAGCCAACGCCTTCCTAGTGGGTCCGGGTCCCCCGGCCCCCGATCGCCTAAAAATTTTCCGGGGTATCAAATCCGACCTAAGGAACCATATTCACTGCCCTGCCATGACCGTTCCTCGTTGTTTTGCTTTTTACGACCAAAAAACTAAAATTGTTTCCGATTCCCATATTTTCGTGTACTCTAGCCCACGCCTTCCGAGTGGGTTCCGGGCCCCCGGACCCCAATCGCCTAAAATATTTTCGGCCTATCAAATACGACCTAAGGAACCATAGTCACCGGCCCTCCATGGCCGTTCCTCGTAGTTTTGCATTTTACGGCCAAAAAATAAGAATTCCGCCCGATTCCCATATATTCGTGTGCTATAGCCTACGCCTTCCGAGTGGGTCCGGGGCCCCCGTACCCCGATCGCCTAAAATTATTCCGGGCTATCAAATACGACCTAAAGAACCATAGTCACCGCCCAGCCGTGGCTGTTCCTCGTTGTTTTGCATTTTACGGCCAAAAAACTAGAATTTCGCTCGATTCCCATATTTTCGTATGCTATATAGCCCATGCCTTCCGAGTGGGTCCATTCCCCCGGACCCCGATCGCCTAAAATTATTCGGGGCCATCAAATACGACCTAAGGAACCATAGTCACTGCCCCGCCATGGCCGTTCCTCGTTGTTTTGCGTTTTACGGCCTAAACACTAGAATTCCGCCCGATTCCCATATATTCATGTGGTATAGCCCACACCATCCGAGTGGGATCGGGCCCCCTATACCCCGATTACCTAAACTTTTTCCGAGCCATCAAATACGACCTAAGGAACCATAGTCACCGCCAGCCGTGGCCGTTCCTCGTTGTTTTGCATTTTGCGGCAAAAAAACTAGAATTTCGCCCGATTCCCAAATTTTCGTGTGCTATAACCCATGCCTTCCAAGTGGGTCCGCCCCCCGGACCACAATCGCCTATAATTATTCGAGGCCATCAAATACGACCTAAGGAACCATAGTCACCGCCCCGCCATGGCCGTTCCTCGTTGTTTTGCGTTTTAGGGCCAAAAAACTAGAATTTCGCCTGATTCCCATATTTTCATGTGCTATAGCCCACGCCTTTCAAGTGGGTACGGGCTCCCAGACCCCGATCGCTTAAAATTATTCTGGGCCATCAAATACGACCTAAGGAACCATAGTCACCGCCTCGCCGTGGTCGTTCCTCGTTATTTTACAATTTACGGCACAAAAACTAGAATTTCACCCGATTCCCATATTTTCGTGTGCTATAACCCATGCCTTCCGAGTGGGTCTGAGTCCCCGGACACCGAGCGCCTAAAATTATTCGGGGCCATCAAATACGACCTAAGGAACAATAGTCACCACCCCCTGGTCGTTCCTCGTTGTTTTGCATTTTACGGCCAAAAAACTAGAATTTCGCCCGATTCCCATATATTCGTGTGCTATAGCCCACGCCTTCCGAAAGGGTCCGGGACCCTGGACCCCGATCGCCTAAAATTATTATAGGCCATCAAATACGACCTAAGAAACCATAGTCACCGCCCCACCATGGCCGTTCTTCGTTGGTTTGCATTTTACGGCCAAAAAACTAGAATTCCGCCTGATTCCCATATATTTGTGTGCTAAGCCCACGCCTTACCGTTTGCCTAAAAATTTTCCAAGCCATCAAATATGACCTAAGGAACCATAGTCACCTCCCAGCCGTGGCCGTTCATCGTTGTTTTTGCATTTTATTGCCAAAAAACTAGAATTTCACTCGATTCCCATATTTTCATGTGCTATAGCCCATGCCTTCCGAGTGGGTCCGGGGTTCTAAAATTATTCGGGGCCATCGAATACGACCTAAGGAACCATAGTCACTGCCCCGCCATGGCCGTTCCTCGTTGTTTTGCATTTTACGGCAAAAAAACTAGAATTCCGCACGATTCCCGTATTTTCGTGTGCTATAGCCCACGCCTTCCGAGTGGGTCCGGCACCCCGGACCCCGATCGCCTAAAATTATTCCAGGCCATCAAATACAACCTAAGGAACCATAGTCACCGCCCCTCCATAACCGTTCCTCATTGTTTTGCTTTTTACGACCAAAAAATTAGAATTCTGCCCGATTCCCATACCTTCCGAGTGGGCCCGCGTCCCCCAAAACCGGATTGCCTAACATTTTTCCAGGCCATCAAATACGACCTAAGGAACCATAGTCACCGCCCTGCCATTGCCGTTCCTCGTTGTTTTGCGTTTTACGTTTAAAAAACTAGAATTTCGCCCGATTCCCATATATTCGTGTGCTATAGCCAACGCATTCCTAGTGGGTCCGGGTCCCCCGGCCCCCGATCGCCTAAAATATTTCCGGGCTATCAAATCCAACCTAAGGAACCGTATTCACCACCCTTCCATGACCGTTCCTCGTTGTTTTGCTTTTTACGACCAAAAAACTAGAATTATATCTGATTCCCATATTTTCGTGTACTCTAGCCCACGCCTTCCGAGTGGGCCAGGGTCCCACGAAACCGGATTGCCTAACAATTTTCCAGGCCATCAAATACGATCTAAGGAACCATAGTCACCGCCCCGCCATGGCCGTTCTTCGTTGTTTTGCATTTTACGGCCAAAAATCTTGAATTCCGCCCGATTCCCATATTTTCGTGTGCTGCCCCCGCCTTCCGAGTGGGCCCGCGTCCACCAAAACCGGATTGCCTAACATTTTTTCAGGCCATCAAATACGACCTAAGGAACCATAGTCACCGCCCTGCCATTGCTATTCCTCGTTGTTTTGTGTTTTACGTTCAAAAAACTAGAAATTCGCCCGATGCCCATATATTCGTGTGCTATAGCCAACGCCTTCCTAGTGGGTCCGGGTCCCCCGGCCCCCGATCGCCTAAAAATTTTCCGGGGTATCAAATCCGACCTAAGGAACCATATTCACTGCCCTGCCATGACCGTTCCTCGTTGTTTTGCTTTTTACGACCAAAAAACTAAAATTGTTTCCGATTCCCATATTTTCATGTGCTATAGCCCACGCCTTTCAAGTGGGTACGGGCTCCCAGACCCCGATCGCTTAAAATTATTCTGGGCCATCAAATACGACCTAAGGAACCATAGTCACCGCCTCGCCGTGGTCGTTCCTCGTTATTTTACAATTTACGGCACAAAAACTAGAATTTCACCCGATTCCCATATTTTCGTGTGCTATAACCCATGCCTTCCGAGTGGGTCTGAGTCCCCGGACACCGAGCGCCTAAAATTATTCGGGGCCATCAAATACGACCTAAGGAACAATAGTCACCACCCCCCTGGTCGTTCCTCGTTGTTTTGCATTTTATGGCCAAAAAACTAGAATTCCGCCCGATTCCCATATATTCGTGTGCTATAGCCCACGCCTTCCGAGAGGGTCCGGGACCCCGGACCCCGATCACCTAAAATTATTATAGGCCATCAAATACGACCTAAGAAACCATAGTCACCGCCCCACCATGGCCGTTCTTCGTTGGTTTGCATTTTACGGCCAAAAAACTAGAATTCCGCCTGATTCCCATATATTTGTGTGCTAAGCCCACGCCTTACCGTTTGCCTAAAATTTTTCCAAGCCATCAAATACTACCTAAGGAACCATAGTCACCTCCCAGCCATGGCCGTTCCTCGTTGTTTTTGCATTTTACTGCCAAAAAACTAGAATTTCACTCGATTCCCATATTTTCATGTGCTATAGCTCATGCCTTCCGAGTGGGTCCGGGGTCCTAAAATTATTCGGGGCCATTAAATACGACCTAAGGAACCATATTCACCGCCCCGCCATGGCCGTTCCTCATTGTTTTGCATTTTACGGCCAAAAAACTAGAATTTCGCACGATTCCCATATATTCGTGTGCTACCAACGCCTTCCTAGTGGGTCCGGGTCCCCCGGCCCCCGATCGCCTAAAAGTTTTCCGGGGTATCAAATCCGACCTAAGGAACCATATTCACCGCCCTGCCATAACCGTTCCTCGTTGTTTTGCTTTTTACGACCAAAAAACTAGAATTTTGTCTGATTCCCATATTTTCGTTTACTCTAGCCCACGCCTTCCGAGTGGGTTCCGGGCCCCCCGGACCCCAATCGCCTAAAATATTTTCGGCCTATCAAATACGACCTAAGGAACCATAGTCACCGGCCCTCCATGGCCGTTCCTCGTAGTTTTGCGTTTTACGGCCAAAAAACAAGAATTCCGCCCGATTCCCATATATTCGTGTGCTATAGCCTACGCCTTCCGAGTGGGGCCGGGGCCCCCGGACCCCGATCGCCTAAAATTATTCCGGGCCATCAAATATGACCTAAAGAACCATAGTCACCGCCCAGCCGTGGCCATTCCTCGTTGTTTTGCATTTTACGGCCAAAAAACTAGAATTTCGCCTGATTCCCATATTTTCGTGTGCTATAGCGCATGCCTTCCGAGTGGGTCCGGGCCCCCAGACCCCGATCGCCTAAAATTATTCGGGGCCATCAAATATGAACTAAGGAACCATAGTCACCGCCACCGCCCCGCCATGGCCGTTCCTCGTTGTTTTGCATTTTACGGCCAAAAAATTAGAATTCCCCCCATTCCCATATATTCGTGTGCTATATAGCCCCCTCTACCCCGATCGCCTAAACTTTTTCCGAGCCATCAAATACGACCTAAGGAACCATAGTCACCACCCAGCCGTGGCCGTTCCTCGTTGTTTTGCATTTTACGGCAAAAAAACTAGAATTTTGCCCGATTCCCATATTTTCGTGTGCTATAGTCCATGCCTTCCAAGTATGGCTGTCCAATGGGACGGGATGGGACGGGACGGGACAGAATTAACGGGACGGGACGGGACGGGACGGGACGACATTTAGCCGGGACGGTGGCGGAACGGGACGAAACGGGACGGGACAAACGGGACGAAATGGTAGTCCCATCCCGTCTTGCTAACAAACGGGACGGGACGGGACGGGATGGGACGGGACGGACGGTAGGCCCATCCCGTCCCGCTAACAAATGGGACGAGACGGGACGGGATGGGACAGAACGGGTTCGCGGGCCTTAAGTGTCGTTTTAAAAAAACAAATTATTTAAGCATTGAGTTTGGAAACCGTTATTCTTTTGACAATTACTAAGTTTTTAAAGTTTGCAACAACTAGTTTTTTGAGTTATTTAATAAACTTAAAAATTAAACGGAAATTAGAAAACTTAGTAGAGAATTATAAAATATTAAAACAAAAGACTTGTAATGAAATATTCTAGTAATTATAAATTTATAATGGAATTATAATTTATTTAATATAATTTCAAGCCACTAATTAACTAAGTAAGAGTGTAAGACAATTCATAAAAACAATTCAACGCTTAGAGCCTTTTATTTTATTAATAGAACTTTCAAATCTCACATACAAATATAATTCTTTTGAAGAGCACCTAATCTACGGCTCTACGCAGCCACCTTCTAGGAAGGGTTCTATTTGAACTAGGCCTCTTAATAGCCAATTACAAATTATCATACTAATATTTGTAAGCTCCTATATAACTTCGTTGTAAGTTGTAACTTATCTATAATTTCTCTCGGACATTGTTCTTGAATTGGCAATGTTGATTGATGTTCCATGAGTTCCATGCCGTCATAGCTCCCGGTGCTAAGTATCTCATTGTATTCTTCTTCTTCCCTAGTTTCACCACTTGATGTTTCCATAGATTTATATTTATCAAACATTGATCTAACATAAGAATATATGTTAGCTTGACAGTCTTCGAGAGATGGTTGTTCATTTTGTTGAAATGTTAAATTCTCATAAATTTTACGAACAAGTCCATTTGCACCTCTTAATTTTAAAGATGGGTTAAGTATAGTAGAAATTAAATAAACTTGGGGAATAGGGAAAAAATACTTTTTAAATTTTGCAATCATTTCATTAATGGTCGGTGCATAAGTTGGATTAATTTTGCAGTAATTTCATTAAGCTAGTTGTTGTAGTTGTGTTAGTACTTAGCAGAAGCATTATCTAAGGTGATGGTTAAAACTTTATCAATGAGTCCATAAAAATAAACAATTTATAGAACAGTAGTTGCAATATATGCTCCATTGTATCTTGAATCAACAAATTTATAACCAATAATACGTTTTTGTATGTTCTAGTGATGATCAACCCAATGACATGTAACAGTTAAATAATCACAACCATTAGGACTATGACCTATATCAGATGTGATAGACACTTTACAATCTAAGTGAAACAATACACAACGAATATACTGAAGATATTCGGTTTGAAATTTAAAAACATCATTTCTAACAGTGGTCTTAGGAAAACCTTCAAAAGCAGGATTATAAGTTTTTTGTATATAATGCACAAAAAATAGGACGCGGGACAGGCGGGACGGGACGGGACGGGACAGGATGGGACGAGATGGGACGGGACAGGCGGGACAGGCGAGACGGGACGGGACGAGACGGGACGAAATGGGACGGGACAAACGGGACGAAATGGCCATCCCGTCCCATCCCGTGTCCCGTTTAACATGGGCCCATCCCGTTTAGAATTAAGCGGGACGGGACGGGATGGGACGCGGGACGGGACCGGGACGGGACGGGACGTCCCGTCCCGTTGGACAGCCTTACTTCCAAGTGGGTCCGGGCCCCGGACCACGATCGTCTAAAATTATTTGAGGCCATCAAATACGACCTAAGGAATCATAGTCACCGCCCCGCCATGGCCGTTCCTCGTTGTTTTGCGTTTTAGGGCCAAAAAACTAGAATTCCGCCCGATTCCCATATTTTCGTGTGCTATAGCCCACGCCTTTCGAGTGGGTAGGGCTCCCGGATGCCGATCATCTAAAATTATTCTGGGCCATCAAATACGACCTAAGAAACCATAGTCACTGCCCCGCCATGAGCGTTCCTCGTTGTTTTGCTTTTTACGACCAAACAACTAGAATTCCGCCCGATTCCCATATTTTCATGTGCTGCGCCTCCGAAGATTAATGATGAAAGGTTGGTTATTTTATCCGCAATTGAAAAAATCAATATCGATTGGATCCGTTGATATGCGTTTTTTCTTTCATCTGCTTAAACGATTGCCGTAAGTAAACTTATAGGAATAATTGGATTTCACTTAATTACAAGCAAGAAATAATAATGAAAAAATGAAAATTATACAATTTTTTTTTACCGGATTGCCTAACAATTTTCTAGGCCATCAATTACGACGTAAGGAACCATAGTCACCGCCCCGCCATTGTCGTTCCTCGTTGTTTTGCGTTTTAAGTTCAAAAAACTAGAATTTCGCCCGATTCCCATATATTCGTGTGCTATAGCCCACGCATTCCTAGTGGGTCCGATCGCCTAAAATTTTTCCGGGCTATCAAATCCGACCTAAGGAACCATAGTCACCGCCCTGCCATGACCGTTCCTCGTTGTTTTGCTTCTTACGACCAAAAAACTAGAATTTTGTCCGATTCCCATATTTTCATGTGCTCTAGCCCACGCCTTCCGAGTGGGCCCAGGTCCCACGAAACTGGATTGCCTAACAATTTTACAGGCCATCAAATACGACCTAAGGAACAATAGTCACCACCCCGCCATGTCCATTTCTCGTTGTTTTGCTTTTTACGGCCAAAACACTAGAATTCCGCCCGATTCCCATATATTCGTGTGCTATATCCCATGCCTTCCTAGTGGGTTCCGGGCCCCACGGACCCCAATCGCCTAAAATATTTCCGGGCTATCAAATACGACCTAAGGAACCATAGTCACCGCCCCTCCATGGCCGTTCCTCGTAGTTTTGCATTTTACGGCCAAAAAACTAGAATTCCGCTCGATTCCCATATATTCGTGTGCTATAGCCCACGCCTTCCGAGTGGGTCCGGGCCCCCAAGACCCCGATCGCCTAAAATTATTTGGGGCCATCAAATACGACCTAAGGAACCATAGTCACCGCCCAGCCGCGGCCGTTCCTCGTTGTTTTGCATTTTACGGCCAAAAAACTAAAATTTCGCCCTATTCCTATATTTTCGTGTGCTATAGCCCATGCCTTCCGAGTGAGTCCGGGCCCCCGGACCCCGATCGCCTAAAATTATTCGGAGCCATCAAATACGACCTAAGGAACCATAGTTACCGCCCCGCCATGGCCGTTCCTCGTTGTTTTGTTTTTTATGGCCAAAAAACTAGAATTCCCCCCGATTCCCATATATTCGTGTGCTATAGCTCAAGCCTTCCGAGTAGGACCAGGCCCCCCGGACCCCGATCGCCTAAAATTATTCCGGGCCATCAAATATGACCTAAGGAACTGTAGTCACCACCTAGCCATGGCTGTTCCTCGTTGTTTTGCATTTTACGACAAAAAAACTAGAATTTTGCCCGATTCCCATATTTTCGTGTGCTATATAGCCCATGCCTTCCGAGTGGGTCTGGGCCCCCGGACCCCGATCCCCTAAAATTATTCGGGGCCATCAAATACGACCTAAGGAACCATAGTCACCGCCCCCATGGCCATTCCTCGTTGGTTTGCGTTTTACGGTAAAAAAACTAGAATTCCGCCCGATTCCCATATTTTCGTGTGCTAAGCCCACGCCTTCTAAGTGGGTCCGGACCCCGATCGCCTAAAAGTTTTCCAAGCCATCAAATACGACCTAAGGAACCATAGTCACCGCCCCGCCATGACCGTTCCTCGTTGTTTTGCTTTTTACGACCAAAAAACTAGAATTCCGCCCGATTCCCATATTTTCGTGTGCTATAGCCCATGCCTTCCGAGTGAATCCGGGCCCCCGGACCCCGATCGCCTAAAAATTTTCCGGGCTATCAAATCCGACCTAAGGAACCATAGTCACCGCCCTGCCATGACCGTTCCTCGTTGTTTTGCTTCTTGCGACCAAAAAACTAGAATTTTGTCCGATTCCCATATTTTCATGTGCTCTAGCCCATGCCTTCCGAGTGGGCCCGTGTCCCACGAAAACTAGAATTTCCCCCGATTCCCATATATTCGTGTGCTATAGCTCACGTCTTCCAAGTGGGACCAGGGCCCCCGAACCCCGATCGCCTAAAAGTATTCCACGCCATCAAATACGACTTAAGGAACCATAGTCACCGCCCAACCGTGGCTGATCCTCGTTGTTTTGCATTTTACGGCCAAAAAACTAGAATTTCGCCCGATTCCCATATTTCCGTGTGCTATAGCCCACGCCTTCCGAGTGGGTCAAGGCCCCCAGGCCCCCGATCACCTAAAATTATTCCGGGCCATCAAATACGACCTAAGGAACCATAGTTACCGCCTAGCCATGGCCGTTCCTCGTTGTTTCGCGTTTTACGACCAAAAAAATAGAATTCTGCCCGATTCCCATATATTCGTGTGCTATAGCCCACGCCTTCCGAGTGGGTCAGGCCCCCCAGGACCCCGATCGCCTAAAATTATTCCGGGCCATCAAATACGATCTAAGGAACCATAGTCACCGCCCAGCCATGGTCGTTCCTCGTTGTTTTGCATTTTACGGCCAGAAAACTAAACTTTTGCCCGATTCCCATATTTTCGTGTGCTACGCCTTCCGAGTGGGTCCGGGCCCCCGGACACAGATCCCCTAAAATTATTCTGGGCCATCAAATACGACCTAAGGAACCATAGTCACTGCCCTGCCATGGCTGTTACTCGTTGTTTTGCGTTTTACGACCAAAAAAATATAATTCCGCCTGATTCCCATATATTCGTGTGCTATAGCCCACACTCGCCTAAAATTATTCCAGGCCAACAAATACGACCTAAGGAACCATAGTAACCGCCCAGCCATGGCCGTTCCTCGTTGTTTTTAATTTTACGGCCAAAAAACTAGAATTTCGCCCGATTCCCATATTTTCGTGTGTTATAGCCCATGCCTTCCGAGTGGGTCCGGGCCCCCGGACCCTGATCGCCTAAAAATATTTAGGGCCATCAAATACTATCTAAGGGACCATAGTCACCGTCCACCATGGCCGTTACTCGTTGTTTTCCATTTTACGACCAAAAAATAGAATTCCGCCCGATTCCCATATTTTCGTGTGCTCTAGCCCACGCCTTTCGAGTGGGCCCGGGTCCCCCGAAACCGGATTGCCTAAAAAATTTTTAGGCTATCAAATACGACATAAGGAACCATATTCATCGCCCCACCATGACCGTTCCTCGTTGTTTTGCTTTTTACGACCAAAAAACTAGTATTCCGCCAGATTCCCATATATTTGTGTGCTATAGCCCACGTCTTCCGAGTGGGTCCGGGCCCCCGGACCCCGATCGCCTAAAATTATTCTGGGCCATCAAATACGACCTAAGGAACCATAGTCACCGCCCAGCCGTGGCCGTTCCTCGTTGTTTTGCATTTTACGGCCAAAACACTAAAAATTCTCCCGATTCTCAAATTTTCGTGTGCTATAGCCCATGCCTTCCGAGTGGGTCCGGGCCCCCGGACCCCGATCGTCTAAAATTATTTGGGGCCATCAAATACGACCAAAGGAACCATAGTCACCCCCTGCCATGGCCGTTACTCGTTGTTTTGCATTTTACGATCAAAAAAATAGAATTCCGCCCGATTCCCATATTTTCGTGTGCTCTAGCCCACGCCTTCCGAGTGGGCCCGGGTCCCCCGAAACCAGATTGCCTGAAAAATTTTCAGGCAATCAAATACGACCTAAGGAACCATAGTCACCACCCCGCCATGACTGTTCCTCGTTGTTTTGCTTTTTACGACCAAAAAACAAGAATTCCGCTTGATTCCCATATTTTCGTGTGCTTTAGCCCACACCTTCCGAGTGGGTCCGGGCCTCCCGGACCCCGATCGCCTAAAATTTATTTGGGCCATCAAATACGACCAAAGGATCTATAGTCACCGGCCCGCCATGATCGTTCCTCGTTGTTTTGCTTTTTACGACCAAAAAACTAGAATTCCGCCCGATTCCCATATTTTTTATGTGCTCTAGCCCACCCCTTCCGTGTGGGCCCGGGTCCCCTGAAACTGGATTGCCTAAAAATTTTCTAGGCCATTAAATACGACCTAAGGAACCATAGTCACCGCCCCGCCATGGCCGTTCCTCATTGTTTTGCATTTTACGGCCAAAAACTAGAATTTTGCCCGATTCCCATATTTCCGTGTGCAGCCCATGCCTTCCGAGTGGGTCCGGGCCCCCGGACCCTGATCGCCTAAAATTATTTTGGGCCATCAAATACGACCTAAGGAACCATAGTTACCGCCCTACCATGGCCGTTACTCGTTGTTTTGTGTTTTACGACCAAAATAATTGAATTCCGCCCGATTCTCATATATTCGTGTGCGATAGCCCATGCCTTCCGAGTGGGTCAGGGCCCCCAGGACCCCGATCGCCTAAAATTATTTCGGGCCATCAAATACGACCTAAGGAACCATAGTCACCGCCTAGCAGTGGCCGTTCCTCATTGTTTTGCATTTTACGACCAAAAAATAGAATTCCGCCCGATTCCCATATTTTCGTGTGCTCTAGCCCACGCCTTTCGAGTGGGCCCGGGTCCCCCGAAACCGGGTTGCCTAAAAAATTTTCAGGCCATTAAATACGACATAAGGAACCATATTCATCGCCCCACCATGACCGTTCCTCGTTGTTTTGCTTTTTACGACCAAAAAACTAGTATTCCGCCCGATTCCCATATATTTGTGTGCTATAGCCCACGTCTTCCGAGTGGGTCCGGGCCCCCCGGACTCCGATCGCCTAAAATTATTCTGGGCCATCAAATACGACCTGAGGAACCATAGACACTGCCCAGCCGTGGCCGTTCCTCGTTGTTTTGCATTTTACGGCCAAAACACTAAAAATTCTCCCGATTCTCAAATTTTCATGTGCTATAGCCCATGCCTTCCGAGTGGGTCCGGGCCCCCGAACCCCGATCGTCTAAAATTATTTGGGGCCATCAAATACGACCAAAGGAACCATAGTCACCCCCTGCCATGGCCGTTACTCGTTGTTTTGCATTTTACGATCAAAAAAATAGAATTCCGCCCGATTCCCATATTTTCGTGTGCTCTAGCCCACGCCTTCCGAGTGGGCCCGGGTCCCCCGAAACCAGATTGCCTGAAAAATTTTCAGGCAATCAAATACGACCTAAGGAACCATAGTCACCGCCCCGCCATGACCGTTCCTCGTTGTTTTGCTTTTTACGACCAAAAAACAAGAATTCCGCCTGATTCCCATATTTTTGTGTGCTTTAGCCCACACCTTCCGAGTGGGTCCGGGCCTCCCGGACCCCGAGCGCCTAAAATTTATTTGGGCCATCAAATACGACCAAAGGATCCATAGTCACCGGCCCGCCATGATCGTTCCTCGTTGTTTTGCTTCTTACGACCAAAAAACTAGAATTCCGCCCGATTCCTATATTATTTGTGTGCTCTAGCCCACCCCTTCCTCGTTGTTTTGTATTTTACGGCCAAAAACTAGAATTTTGCCCGATTCCCATATTTTCGTGTGCAGCCCATGCCTTCCGAGTGGGTCCGGGCCCCCGGACCCTGATCGCCTAAAATTATTTTGGGCTATCAAATACGACCTAAGGAACCATAGTTACCGCTCTACCATGGCCGTTACTCGTTGTTTTGTGTTTTACGACCTAAATAATTGAAATCCGCCCGATTCTCATATATTCGTGTGCGATAGCCCATGCCTTCCGAGTGGGTCAGGGCCCCCAAGACCCCGATCGCCTAAAATTATTTCGGGCCATCAAATACGACCTAAGGAACCATAGTCACCGCCTAGCCGTGGCCGTTCCTCGTTGTTTTGCATTTTACGGCCAGAAATCTAGAATTTTGCCCGATTCCCATATTTTCGTGTGTTATAGCCCACGCCTTCCGAGTGGGTCCGGGCCCCCCGACCCAGATCGCCTAAAATTATTTTGGGCCATCAAATACGACCTAAGGAACCATAGTCACCGCGACGCCATGGCCGTTCCTCGTTGTTTTGCATTTTACGGCCAAAAAACTAGAATTCTGCCCGATTCCCATATTTTTGTGTGCTATAGCCCACGCCTTCCGAGTGAGTCCAGGCCCCCGGACCCAGATCGCCTAAAATTAATCTGGGCCATCGAATATGGCCGAATGAACCATAGTCACCACCTTGCCATGGCCGTTACTCGTTGTTTTGCATTTTACAACCAAAAAAATAGAATTCCCCCCAATTCCCATATATTCGTGTGCTATAGCCCACGCCTTCCGAGTGGGTCTGGGCCCCCCGGACCCCGATCGCCTAAAATTATTCCGGGCCATCAAATACGACCTAAGGAACCATAGTCACCGCCCAGTCGTGGCCGTTCCTCGTTGTTTTGCGTTTTACTACCAAAAAACTAGAATTCCTCCCAATTCTCGTATATTCGTGTGCTTCAGCCCACGCCTTCCAAATGGGACCGGGCCCCCGTACCCCAATCGCCTAAACTTTTTCCGAGCCATCAAATATGACCTAAGGAACCATAGTCACCGCCTAGCTATGCCCGTTCCTCGTTGTTTTGCATTTTACGGCCAAAAATTTAGAATTTCGCCCGATTCCCATATTTTCGTGTGCTATAGTCCATGCCTTCCGAGTGGGTCCGGGCCCCCGGACCCCGATTTCCTAAAATTATTCGGGGCCATCAAATACGACCTAAGGAACCATATTTACCGCCCCGCCATGGCTGTTCCTCGTTTTTTGCATTTTACGGCCAAAAAACTAGAAATCCTCCTGATTCCCATATTTTCGTGTGCTATAGCCCACGCCTTTCGAGTGGGTCCGGGCCCCCGAACCCCGATCGCCTAAAAGTATTCTGGGCCATCAAATACGACCTAAGGAACCATAGTCACCGCCCCGCCATGGCCGTTACTTGTTGTTTTGCGTTTTACGACCAAAAAAAAAGAATTCCGCCCGATTCCCATATTTTCGTGTGCTCTAACCCACGCCTTCCGAGTGGGTCCAGGCCACCCGGAATCGGATTGCCTAAAATTTTTCCAGGCCATCAAATACGACATAAGGAACCATATTCACCGCCCCGCCATGACCGTTCCTCATTGTTTTGCTTTTTACGACCAAAAAAATAGAATTTCGCCCGATTCCCATATATTCCGGGCCATCAAATACGACCTAAGGAACCATAGTCACCGCCCCGCCGTGGCCGTTCCTCGTTGTTATGCATTTTACGGCCAAAAACTAGAATTTCGCCTGATTCCCATATTTTCGTGTGCTATAGACCATGCCTTCCGAGTGGGTCCGGGGGGCCCGGACCCCAATCGCCTAAAATTATTTCGGGCCATCAAATATGACCTAAGGAACCATAGTCACCGCCCCGCCATGACCGTTCCTCGTTGTTTTGCTATTTATGACCAAAAAACAAGAATTCCACCTGATTCCCATATTTTCGAGTGCTCTAGCCCACACCTTCCGAGTGGGTCCAGGCCCCTCGGACCCCGATCGCCTAAAATTTTTTTGGGCCATCAAATACGACCGAAGGATCCATATTCACCGCACCGCCATGACCGTTCCTCGTTGTTTTGCTTTTTACGACAAATAAACTAGAATTCTACCCGATTCCCATATTTTCGTGTGCTCTAGCCCACCCCTTCCGAGTGGGCCCGGGTCCCCAGAAATCGGATTGCCTAAAAATTTTCCAGGCCATTAAATACGATCTAAGGAACCATAGTCACCGCCCCGCCATGGCCGTTCCTCGTTGCTTTGCGTTTTACGGCCAAAAAATAGAATTTCGCCCGATTCCCATATATTCGTGTGCTACAGCCCACGCCTTCCGAATGGGTCCGGGCCCCCTGACCCCGATCGCCTAACATTATTCTGGGCCATCAAATATGACCTAAGGAACCATAGTCACCACCCAACCATTGCTGTTCCTTGTTGTTTTGCGTTTTTCGGCCAAACAATTAGAATTTCGCCCGATTCCCATATTTTCATGTGCTATCGCCCACGCCTTCCGAGTGGGTCCGGCCCCCCGAACCCAGATCGCCTAAAATTATTCTGGGCCATCAAATATGACCTAAGGAACCATAGTCACCACCCTACCATGGCCGTTACTCGTTGTTTTGCGTTTTACGACCAAAAAAAATAAAATTTTGCCCGATTCCCATATATTCGTGTCCTATAGCCCACGCCTTCCGAGTGGGTCAGGGCCCCCAGGACCCCGATCGCCTAAAACTTTTTCGGCCATCACCTATGACCTAAGGAACCATAGTCACCTCCCCACCATGACCGTTCCTCGTTTGTTTCCTTTTTACGGCCAAAAAACTAGAATTTCGCCCAATTCCCATATTTTCGTGTGCTATAGCCCATGCCTTCCGAGTGGGTCCGGGCCCCTCGGACCCCGATCGCCTAAAATTTTTTTGGGCCATCAAATACGACCGAAGGATCCATATTCACCGCACCGCCATGACCGTTCCTCGTTGTTTTGCTTTTTACGACAAATAAACTAGAATTCTACCCGATACCCATATTTTCGTGTGCTCTAGCCCACCCCTTCCGAGTGGGCCCGGGTCCCCAGAAACCGGATTGCCTAAAAATTTTCCAGGCCATTAAATACGATCTAAGGAACCATAGTCACCGCCCCGCCATGGCCGTTCCTCGTTGTTTTGCGTTTTACGGCCAAAAAATAGAATTCCGCCCGATTTCCATATATTCGTGTGCTATAGCCCACGCCTTCCGAATGGGTCCGGGCCCCCTGACCCCGATCGCCTAACATTATTCTGGGCCATCAAATATGACCTAAGGAACCATAGTCACCACCCCACCATTGCTGTTCCTTGTTGTTTTGCGTTTTTCGGCCAAAATATTAGAATTTCGCCCGATTCCCATATTTTCGTGTGCTATCGCCCACGCCTTCCGAGTGGGTCTGGCCCCCTAACCCAGATCGCCTAAAATTATTCTGGGCCATCAAATATGACCTAAGGAACCATAGTCACCACCCTACCATGGCCGTTACTCGTTGTTTTGCGTTTTACGACCAAAAAAATAAAATTCTGCCCGATTCCCATATATTCGTGTCCTATAGCCCACGCCTTCCGAGTGGGTCAGGGCCCCCAGGACCCCGATCGCCTAAAATTTTTTCGGGCCATCACCTACGACCTAAGGAACCATAGTCACCGCCCCGCCATGACCGTTCCTCGTTTGTTTCCTTTTTACGGCCAAAAAACTAGAATTTCGCCCAATTCCCATATTTTCGTGTGCTATAGCCCATGCCTTCCGAGTGGGTCCGGGCCCCTCGGACCCCGATCGCCTAAAATTTTTTTGGGCCATCAAATACGACCAAAGGATCCATATTCACCGCACCGCCATGACCGTTCCTCGTTGTTTTGCTTTTTACGACAAATAAACTAGAATTCTACCCGATACCCATATTTTCGTGTGCTCTAGCCCACCCCTTCCGAGTGGGCCCGGGTCCCCAGAAACCGAATTGCCTAAAAATTTTCCAAGCCATTAAATACGATCTAAGGAACCATAGTCACCGCCCCGCCATGGCCGTTCCTCGTTGTTTTGCGTTTTACGGCCAAAAAATAGAATTCCGCCCGATTTCCATATATTCGTGTGCTATAGCCCACACCTTCCGAATGGGTCCGGGCCCCCTGACCCCGATCGCCTAACATTATTCTGGGCCATCAAATATGACCTAAGGAACCATAGTCACCACCCCACCATTGCTGTTCCTTGTTGTTTTGCGTTTTTCGGCCAAAATATTAGAATTTCGCCCGATTCCCATATTTTCGTGTGCTATCGCCCACGCCTTCCGAGTGGGTCTGGCCCCCTAACCCAGATCGCCTAAAATTATTTTGGGCCATCAAATATGACCTAAGGAACCATAGTCACCACCCTACCATGGCCGTTACTCGTTGTTTTGCGTTTTACGACCAAAAAAATAAAATTCTGCCCGATTCCCATATATTCGTGTCCTATAGCCCACGCCTTCCGAGTGGGTCAGGGCCCCCAGGACCCCGATCGCCTAAAATTTTTTCGGGCCATCACCTATGACCTAAGGAACCATAGTCACCGCCCCGCCATGACCGTTCCTCGTTTGTTTCCTTTTTACGGCCAAAAAACTAGAATTTCGCCCAATTCCCATATTTTCGTGTGCTATAGCCCATGCCTTCCGAGTGGGTCTGGGCCCCTAGACCCCGATCGCCTAAAATTATTCAGGGCCATCAAATACGACCTAAGGAACCATAGTCACCGCCCTGCCATGGCCGTTCCTCGTTGTTTTGCATTTTATGGCCAAAAAACTAGAATTCCGCCCGATTCCCATATTTACGTGTGGTATAGCCCACGCCTTCCGAGTGGGTCCGGGCCCCCGGACCCCGATCGCCTAAAATTATTCTGGGCCATCAAATACGACCTAAGGAACCATAGTCAACGCACCGCCATGACCGTTCCTTGTTGTTTTGCTTTTTACGACAAAAAAACTAGAATTCTACCCGATTCCCATATTTTCGTGTGCCCTAGTCCACCCCTTCCGAGTGGGCCCGGGTCCCCAGAAACCGGATTGCCTAAATTTTTTCCAGGCCATTAAATACGATCTAAGGAACCAAAGTCACCGCCCCGCCATGGCCGTTCCTCGTTGTTTTGCGTTTTACGGCCAAAAAATAGAATTCCGCCTGATTCCCATATATTCGTGTGCTATAGCCCACGCCTTCCGAATGGGTCCGGGCCCCCTGACCCCGATCGCCTAAAATTATTCTGGACCATCAAATATGACCTAAGGAACCATAGTCACCGCCCTGCCATTGCTGTTCCTTGTTGTTTTGCGTTTTTCGGCCAAAAAATTAGAATTTCGCCTGATTCCCATATATTCATGTGCTATAGCCCACACTCGCTTAAAATTATTCCAGGCCATCAAATACAACCTAAGGAACCATAGTAACCGCCCAGCCATGGCCGTTCCTCGTTGTTTTTAATTTTACGGCCAAAAAACTAGAATTTCGCCCGATTCCCATATTTTCGTGTGTTATAGCCCATGCCTTCCGAGTGGGTCCGGGCCCCCGGACCCTGATCGCCTAAAAATATTTAGGGCCATCAAATACTACCTAAGGGACCATAGTCACCGCCCCACCATGGCCGTTACGCATTGTTTTGCATTTTACGACCAAAAAATAGAATTCCGCCCGATTCTCATATTTTCGTGTGCTCTAGCCCACGCCTTTCGAGTGGGCCCGGGTCCCCCGAAACCGGATTGCCTAAAAATTTTTCAGTCCATCAAATACAACATAAGGAACCATATTCATCGCCCCACCATGACCGTTCCTCGTTGTTTTGCTTTTTACGACCAAAAAATTAGAATTCCGCCCGATTCCCATATATTTGTGTGCTATAGCCCACGTCTTCCGAGTGGGTCCGGGTCCCCCGGACCCCGATCGCCTAAAATTATTCTGGGCCATCAAATATGACCTAAGGAACCATAGTCACCGCCCAGACGTGGCTGTTCCTCGTTGTTTTGCATTTTACGGCCAAAACACTAAAAATTCTCCCGATTCTCATATTTTCGTGTGCTATAGCCCATGCCCTCCGAGTGGGTCCGGGCCCCCGGACCCCGATCGTCTAAAATTATTTGGGGCCATCAAATACGACCAAAGGAACCATAGTCACCCCCCCACCATGGCCGTTACTCGATGTTTTGCATTTTACGATCAAAAAAATAAAATTCCGCCCGATTCCCATATTTTCGTGTGCTCTAGCCCACGCCTTCCGAGTGGGCCCGGGTCCCCCGAAACCAGATTGCCTGAAAAATTTTCAGGCAATCAAACACGACCTAAGGAACCATAGTCACCGCCCTGCCATGGCCGTTCCTCGTTGTTTTGCTTTTTACGACCAAAAAACAAGAATTCCGCTTGATTCCCATATTTTCGTGTGCTTTAGCCCACACCTTCCGAGTGGGTCCGGGCCTCCCGGACCCCGATCGCCTAAAATTTATTTGGGCCATCAAATACGACCAAAGGATCCATAGTCACCGGCCCACCATGATCGTTCCTCGTTGTTTTGCTTTTTACGACCAAAAATCTAGAATTCCGCCCGATTCCCATATTTTTTGTGTGCTCTAGCCCACCCCTTTCGAGTGGGCCCGGGTCCCCTAAAACCGGATTGCCTAAAAATTTTCCAGGCCATTAAATATGACCTAAGGAACCATAGTCACTGCCCCGCCATGACCGTTCCTCGTTGTTTTACATGTTGCGGCCAAAAAACTAGAATTTCGCCCGATTCTCATATTTCCGTGTGCAGCCCATGCCTTCCGAGTGGGTCCGGGCCCCCGGACCCTGATCGCCTAAAATTATTTTGGGCCATCAAATACGACCTAAGGAACCATAGTTACCGCCCTACCATGGCCGTTACTCGTTGTTTTGTGTTTTACGACCAAAAAAATTGAATTCCGCCCGATTCTCATATATTCGTGTGCGATAGCCCATGCCTTCCGAGTGGGTCAGGGCCCCCAGGACCCCGATCGCCTAAAATTATTTCGGGCTATCAAATACGACCTAGGGAACCATAGTCACCGCCTAGCCGTGGCCGTTCCTCGTTGTTTTGCATTTTACGGCCAGAAATCTAGAATTTCGCCCGATTCCCATATTTTCGTGTGCTATAGCCCACGCCTTCCGAGTGGGTCCGGGCCCCCGTACCCCGATCGCCTAAACTTTTTCCGAGCCATCAAATACGACCTAAGGAACCATAGTCACCGCCCAGCTTCGACCGTTCCTCGTTGTTTTGCATTTTACGGCCAAAAATTTAGAATTTCGCCCGATTCCCATATTTTCGTGTGCTATAGCCCATGCCTTCCGAGTGGGTCCGGGCCCCCGGACCCCGATCGCCTAAAATTATTCGGGGCCATCAAATACGACCTAAGGAACCATAGTCACCGCCCTGCCATGACCGTTCCTCAATTTTTGCGTTTTACGGCCAAAAAACTAGAAATACTCTTGATTCCCATATTTTCGTGTGCTATAGCCCACGCCTTTAGAGTGGGTCCGGGCCCCCGAACCCCGATCGCCTAAAATTATTCTGGGCCATCAAATACGACCTAAGGAACCATAGTCACCGCCCCGCCATGGCCGTTACTTGTTGTTTTGCGTTTTACGACAAAAAAATAGAATTCCGCCCGATTCCCATATTTTCGTGTGATCTAACCCACGCCTTCCGAGTGGGTCCAGGCCCCCCGGAATCGGATTGCCTAAAATTTTTTCAGGCCATCAAATACGACATAAGGAACCATATTCACCGCCCCGCCATGACCGTTCCTTGTTGTTTTGCTTTTTACGACCAAAAAAATAGAATTCCGCCCGATTCCCATATATTCCGGGCCATCAAATACGACCTAAGGAACCATAGTCACCACCCCGCCGTGGCCGTTCCTCGTTATGCATTTTACGGCGAAAAACTAGAATTTTGCCTGATTCCCATATTTTCGTGTGCTATAGACCATGCCTTCCGAGTGGGTCCGGGGGGCCCGGACCCCGATCGCCTAAAATTATTTCGGGCCATCAAATACGACCTAAGGAACCATAGTCACCGCCCCGCCATGACCGTTCCTCGTTGTTTTGCTTTTTATGACCAAAAAACAAGAATTCCACCTGATTCCCATATTTTCGAGTGCTCTAGCCCACACCTTCCGAGTGGGTCCGGGCCCCTCGGACCCCGATCGCCTAAAATTTTTTTGGGCCATCAAATACGACCGAAGGAACCATAGTCACCGCCTAGCCATGGCCGCTCCTCGTTGTTTTGCATTTTACGGCCAGAAATCTAGAATTTTCCCAGATTCCCATATTTTCGTGTGCTATAGCCCACGCCTTCCGAGTGGGTCCGGGCCCCTCGACCCAGATCGCCTAAAATTATTTTGGGCCATCAAATACGACCTAAGGAACCATAGTCACCGCGACGCCATGGCCGTTCCTCGTTGTTTTGCATTTTACGGCCAAAAAACTAGAATTCTGCCCGATTCCCATATTTTTGTGTGCTATAGCCCACGCCTTCTGAGTGAGTCCAGGCCCCCGGACCCAGATCACCTAAAATTAATCTGGGCCATCGAATATGGCCGAATGAACCATAGTCACCACCTTGCCATGGCCGTTACTCGTTGTTTTGCATTTTACAACCAAAAAAATAGAATTCTCCCCAATTCCCATATATTCGTATGCTATAGCCCACGCCTTCCGAGTGGGTCTGGGCCCCCTGGACCCCGATCGCCTAAAATTATTCCGGGCCATCAAATACGACTTAAGGAACCATAGTCACCGCCCAGTCGTGGCCGTTCCTCGTTGTTTTGCGTTTTACTGCCAAAAAACTAGAATTCCGCCCAATTCCCGTATATTCGTGTGCTTCAGCCCACGCCTTCCAAATGGGACCGGGCCCCCGTACCCCGATCGCCTAAACTTTTTCCGAGCCATCAAATACGACCTAAGGAACCATAGTCACCGCCCAGCTTCGGCCGTTCCTCGTTGTTTTGCATTTTACGGCCAAAAATTTAGAATTTCGCCCGATTCCCATATTTTCGTGTGCTATAGCCCATGCCTTCCGAGTGGGTCCGGGCCCCCCGGACCCCGATCACCTAAAATTTATTTGGGCCATCAAATACGACCTAAGGAACCATAGTCACCGCCCCGCCATGACCGTTCCTCAATTTTTGCGTTTTACGGCCAAAAAACTAGAAATACTCCTGATTCCCATATTTTCGTGTGCTATAGCCCACGCCTTTAGAGTGGGTCCGGGCCCCCGAACCCCGATCGCCTAAAATTATTCTGGGCCATCAAATACGACCTAAGGAACCGTAGTCACCGCCCCGCCATGGCCGTTACTTGTTGTTTTGCGTTTTACGACAAAAAAATAGAATTCCGCCCGATTCCCATATTTTCGTGTGCTCTAACCCACGCCTTCCGAGTGGGTCCAGGCCCCCCGGAATCGGATTGCCTAAAATTTTTCCAGGCCATCAAATACGACATAAGGAACCATATTCACCGCCCCGCCATGACCGTTCCTCGTTGTTTTGCTTTTTACGACCAAAAAAATAGAATTCCGCCCGATTCCCATATATTCCGGGCCATCAAATACGACCTAAGGAACCATAGTCACCGCCCCGCCGTGGCCGTTCCTCGTTGTTATGCATTTTACGGCCAAAAACTAGAATTTCGCCTGATTCCCATATTTTCGTGTGCTATAGACCATGCCTTCCGAGTGGGTCCGGGGGGCCCGGACCCCGATCGCCTAAAATTATTTCGGGCCATCAAATATGACCTAAGGAACCATAGTCACCGCCCCGCCATGACCGTTCCTCGTTGTTTTGCTATTTATGACCAAAAAACAAGAATTCCACCTGATTCCCATATTTTCGAGTGCTCTAGCCCACACCTTCCGAGTGGGTCCAGGCCCCTCGGACCCCGATCGCCTAAAATTTTTTTGGGCCATCAAATACGACCGAAGGATCCATATTCACCGCACCGCCATGATCGTTCCTCGTTGTTTTGCTTTTTACAACAAATAAACTAGAATTCTACCCGATTCCCATATTTTCGTGTGCTCTAGCCCACCCCTTTCGAGTGGGCCCGGGTCCCCAGAAACCGGATTGCCTAAAAATTTTCCAGGCCATTAAATACGATCTAAGGAACCATAGTCACCGCCCCGCCATGGCCGTTCCTCGTTGCTTTGCGTTTTATGGCCAAAAAATAGAATTTCGCCCGATTCCCATATATTCGTGTGCTATAGCCCACGCCTTCCGAATGGGTCTGGGCCCCCTGACCCCGATCGCCTAACATTATTCTTGGCATCAAATATGACCTAAGGAACCATAGTCACCACCCAACCATTGCTGTTCCTTGTTGTTTTGCGTTTTTCGGCCAAAAAATTAGAATTTCGCCCGATTCCCATATTTTCGTGTGCTATCGCCCACGCCTTCCGAGTGGGTCCGGCCCCCCGAACCCAGATCGCCTAAAATTATTCTGGGCCATCAAATATGACCTAAGGAACCATAGTCACCACCCTACCATGGCCGTTACTCGTTGTTTTGCGTTTTACGACCAAAAAAATAAAATTCCGCCCGATTCCCATATATTCGTGTCCTATAGCCCACGTCTTCCGAGTGGGTCAGGGCCCCTAGGACCCCGATCGCCTAAAACTTTTTCGGGCCATCACCTACGACCTAAGGAACCATAGTCACCGCCCCACCATGACCGTTCCTCGTTTGTTTCCTTTTTACGGCCAAAAAATTAGAATTTCTCCCAATTCCCATATTTTCGTGTGCTATAGCCCATGCCTTCCGAGTGGGTCCGGGCCCCTCGGACACCGATCGCCTAAAATTTTTTTGGGCCATCAAATACGACCGAAGGATCCATATTCACCGCACCGCCATGACCGTTCCTCGTTGTTTTGCTTTTTACGACAAATAAACTAGAATTCTACCAGATACCCATTTTTTTGTGTGCTCTAGCCCACCCCTTCCGAGTGGGCCCGGGTCCCCAGAAACCGGATTGCCTAAAAATTTTCCAGGCCATTAAATACGATCTAAGGAACCATAGTCACCGCCCCGCCATGGCCGTTCCTTGTTGTTTTGCATTTTATGGCCAAAAAATAGAATTCCGCCCGATTTCCATATATTCGTGTGCTATAGCCCACGCCTTCCGAATGGGTCCGGGCCCCTTGACCCCGATCGCCTAACATTATTCTGGGCCATCAAATATGACCTAAGGAACCATAGTCACCACCCCACCATTGCTGTTCCTTGTTGTTTTGCGTTTTTCGGCCAAAATATTAGAATTTCGCCCGATTCCCATATTTTCGTGTGCTATCGCCCACGCCTTCCGAGTGGGTCTGGCCCCCCTAACCCAGATCGCCTAAAATTATTCTGGTCCATCAAATATGACCTAAGGAACCATAGTCACCACCCTACCATGGCCGTTACTCGTTGTTTTGCGTTTTACGACCAAAAAAATAAAATTTTGCCCGATTCCCATATATTCGTGTCCTATAGCCCAAGCCTTCCGAGTGGGTCAGGGCCCCCAGGACCCCGATCGCCTAAAATTTTTTCGGGCCATCACCTATGACCTAAGGAACCATAGTCACCGCCTCGCCATGACCGTTCCTCGTTTGTTTCCTTTTTACGGCCAAAAAACTAGAATTTCGCCCAATTCCCATATTTTCGTGTGCTATAGCCCATGCCTTCCGAGTGGGTCTGGGCCCCTAGACCCCGATCGCCTAAAATTATTCAGGGCCATCAAATACGACCTAAGAAACCATAGTCACCGCCCTGCCATGGCCGTTCCTCGTTGTTTTGCATTTTATGGCCAAAAAACTAGAATTCCGCCCGATTCCCATATTTACGTGTGGTATAGCCCACGCCTTCCGAGTGGGTCCGGGCCCCCGGACCCCGATCGCCTAAAATTATTCTGGGCCATCAAATACGACCTAAGGAACCATAGTCAATGCACCACCATGACCGTTCCTTGTTGTTTTGCTTTTTACGACAAAAAAACTAGAATTCTACCCGATTCTCATATTTTCGTGTGCCCTAGTCCACCCCTTCCGAGTGGGCCCGGGTCCCCAGAAACCGTATTGCCTAAATTTTTTCCAGGCCATTAAATACGATCTAAGGAACCAAAGTCACCGCCCCGCCATGGCCGTTCCTCGTTATTTTGCGTTTTACGGCCAAAAAATAGAATTCCGCCTGATTCCCATATATTCGTATGCTATAGCCCACGCCTTCCGAATGGGTCCGGGCCCTCTGACCCCGATCGCCTAAAATTATTCTGGACCATCAAATATGACCTAAGGAACCATAGTCACCGCCCTGCCATTGCTGTTCCTTGTTGTTTTGCGTTTTTCGGCCAAAAAATTAGAATTTCGCCTGATTCCCATATATTCATGTGCTATAGCCCACACTCGCCTAAAATTATTCCAGGCCATCAAATACAACCTAAGGAACCATAGTAACCGCCCAGCCATGGCCGTTCCTCATTGTTTTTAATTTTACGGCCAAAAAACTAGAATTTCGTCCGATTCCCATATTTTCGTATGTTATAGTCCATGCCTTCCGAGTGGGTCCGGGCCCCCAGACCCTGATCGCCTAAAAATATTTAGGGCCATCAAATACTACCTAAGGGACCATAGTCACCGCCCCACCATGACCGTTACGCGTTGTTTTGCATTTTACGACCAAAAAATAGAATTCCGCCCGATTCTCATATTTTCGCGTGCTCTAGCCCACGCCTTTCGAGTGGGCCCGGGTCCCCCGAAACCGGATTGCCTAAAAATTTTTCAGTCCATCAAATACAACATAAGGAACCATATTCATCGCCCCACCATGACCGTTCCTCGTTGTTTTGCTTTTTACGACCAAAAAACTAGAATTCCGCCCGATTCCCATATATTTGTGTGCTATAGCCCACGTCTTCCGAGTGGGTCCGGGCCCCCCGGACCCCGATCGCCTAAAATTATTCTGGGCCATCAAATATGACCTAAGGAACCATAGTCACCACCCAGACGTGGCTGTTCCTCGTTGTTTTGCATTTTACGGCCAAAACACTAAAAATTCTCCCGATTCTCATATTTTCGTGTGCTATAGCCCATGCCTTCCGAGTGGGTCCGGGCCCCCGGACCCCGATCGTCTAAAATTATTTGGGGCCATCAAATACGACCAAAAGAACCATAGTCACCCCCCACCATGGCCGTTACTCGATGTTTTGCATTTTACGATCAAAAAAATAAAATTCCGCCCGATTCCCATATTTTCGTGTGCTCTAGCCCACGCCTTCCGAGTGGGCCCGGGTCCCCCGAAACCAGATTGCCTGAAAACTTTTCAGGCAATCAAATACGACCTAAGGAACCATAGTCACCGCCCTGCCATGACCGTTCCTCGTTGTTTTGCTTTTTACGACCAAAAAACAAGAATTCCGCTTGATTCCCATATTTTCGTGTGCTTTAGCCCACACCTTCCGAGTGGGCCCGGGCCTCCCGGACCCCGATCGCCTAAAATTTATTTGGGCCATCAAATACGACCAAAGGATCCATAGTCACCGGCCCGCCATGGTCGTTCCTCGTTGTTTTGTTTTTTACGACCAAAAATCTAGAATTCCGCCCGATTCCCATATTTTTTGTGTGCTCTAGCCCACCCCTTCCGAGTGGGCCCGGGTCCCCTGAAACCGGATTGCCTAAAAATTTTCCAGGCCATTAAATACGACCTAAGGAACCATAGTCACTGCCCCGCCATGACCGTTCCTCGTTATTTTGCATTTTACGGCCAAAAAACTAGAATTTTGCCCTATTCCCATATTTCCGTGTGCAGCCCATGCCTTCCGAGTGGGTCCGGGCCCCCGGACCCTGATCGCCTAAAATTATTTTGGGCCATCAAATACGACCTAAGGAACCATAGTTACCGCCCTACCATGGCCGTTACTCGTTGTTTTGTGTTTTACGACCAAAATAATTGAATTCCGCCCGATTCTCATATATTCGTGTGCGATAGCCCATGCCTTCCGAGTGGGTCAGGGCCCCCAGGACCCCGATCGCCTAAAATTATTTCGGGCCATCAAATACGACCTAAGGAACCATAGTCACCGCCTAGCCGTGGCCGTTCCTCGTTGTTTTGCATTTTACGGCCAGAAATCTAGAATTTCGCCCGATTCCCATATTTTCGTGTGCTATAGCCCACGCCTTCCGAGTGGGTCCGGGCCCCCCGACCCAGATCGCCTAAAATTATTTTGGGCCATCAAATACGACCTAAGGAACCATAGTCACCGCGACGCCATGGCCGTTCCTCGTTGTTTTGCATTTTACGGCCAAAAAACTATAATTTTGCCCGATTCCCATATTTTTGTGTGCTATAGCCCACGCCTTCCGAGTGAGTCCAGGCCCCCGGACCCAGATCGCCTAAAATTAATCTGGGCCATCGAATATGGCCGAAGGAACCATAGTCACCACCTTGCCATGGCCGTTACTCGTTGTTTTGCATTTTACAACCAAAAAAATAGAATTCCCCCCAATTCCCATATATTCGTGTGCTATAGCCCACGCCTTACAAGTGGGTCTGGGCCCCCCGGACCCCGATCGCCTAAAATTATTCCGGGCCATCAAATAAGACCTAAGGAACCATAGTCACCGCCCAGTCGTGGCCGTTCCTCGTTGTTTTGCGTTTTACTGCCAAAAAACTAGAATTCCGCCCAATTCCCGTATATTCGTGTGCTTCAGCCCACGCCTTCCAAATGGGACCGGGCCCCCGTACCCCGATCGCCTAAACTTTTTCCGAGCCATCAAATACGACCTAAGGAACCATAGTCACCGCCCAGCTTCGGCCGTTCCTCGTTGTTTTGCATTTTACGGCCAAAAATTTAGAATTTCGCCCGATTCCCATATTTTCGTGTGCTATAGCCCATGCCTTCCGAGTGGGTCCGGGCCCCCCGAACCCCGATCACCTAAAATTTATTTAGGCCATCAAATACGACTAAGGAACCATAGTCACCGCCCCGCCATGACCATTCCTCAATTTTTGCGTTTTACGGCAAAAAAACTAGAAATACTCCTGATTCCCATATTTTCGTGTGCTATAGCCCATGCCTTTAGAGTGGGTCCGGGCCCCCGAACCCCGATCGCCTAAAATTATTCTGGGCCATCAAATACAACCTAAGGAACCGTAGTCACCGCCCCGCCATGGCCGTTACTTGTTGTTTTGCATTTTACGACAAAAAAAAATAGAATTCCGCCCGATTCCCATATTTTCGTGTGCTCTAACCCACGCCTTCCGAGTGGGTCCAGGTCCCCCGAAATCGGATTGCCTAAAATTTTTCCAGGCCATCAAATATGACATAAGGAACCATATTCACCGCCCTGCCATGACCGTTCCTCGTTGTTTTGCTTTTTACGACCAAAAAAATAGAATTCCGCCCGATTCCCATATATTCCGGTCCATCAAATACGACCTAAGGAACCATAGTCACCGCCCCGCCGTGGCCGTTCCTCGTTGTTATGAATTTTACGGCGAAAAACTAGAATTTTGCCTGATTCCCATATTTTCGTGTGCTATAGACCATGCCTTCCGAGTGGGTCCGGGGGGCCCGGACCCCGATCGCCTAAAATTATTTCGGGCCATCAAATACGACCTAAGGAACCATAGTCACCGCCCCGCCATGACAGTTCCTCGTTGTTTTGCTTTTTATGACCAAAAAACAAGAATTCCACCTGATTCCCATATTTTCGAGTGCTCTAGCCCACACCTTCCGAGTGGGTCCGGGCCCCTCGGACCCCGATCGCCTAAAATTGTTTTGGGCCATCAAATACGACCGAAGGATCTATAGTCACCGCACCGCCATGACCGTTCCTCGTTTTGCTTTTTACGACAAATAAACTAGAATTCTACCCGATTCCCATATTTTCGTGTGCTCTAGCCCACCCCTTCCGAGTGGGCCTAGGTCCCCAGAAATCGGATTGCCTAAAATTTTTCCAGGCCATTAAATACGATCTAAGGAACCATAGTCACCGCCATGCCATGGTCGTTCCTCGTTGTTTTGCGTTTTACGGCCAAAAAATAGAATTCCGCCCGATTCCCATATATTCGTGTGCTATAGCCCACGCCTTCCGAATGTGTCCGGGCCCCCTGACCCGGATCGCCTAACATTATTCTGGGCCATCAAATATGACCTAAGGAACCATAATCAACGCACCGCCATGGCTGTTCCTTGTTGTTTTGCGTTTTTCAGCCAAAATATTACAATTTCGCCCGATTCCCATATTTTCGTGTGCTATCGCCCACGCCTTCCGACTGGGTCCGGCCCCCGAACCCAGATCGCCTAAAATTATTCTGGGCCATCAAATATGACCTAAGGAACCATAGTCACCACCCTACCATGGCCGTTACTCGTTGTTTTGCGTTTTACGACCAAAAAAATAAAATTCTGCCCGATTCCCATATATTCGTGTCCTATAGCCCACGCCTTCCGAGTGGGTCAGGGCCCCCAGGACCCCGATCGCCTAAAATTATTCTGGGCCATCAAATACGACCTAAGGAACTATAGTCACCGCCCCGCCATGACCGTTCCTCGTTGTTTTGCTTTTTATGACCAAAAAACAAGAATTCCACCTGATTCCCATATTTTCGAGTGCTCTAGCCAACACCTTCCGAGTGGGTCCGGGCCCCTCGGACCCCGATCGCCTAAAATTTATTTGGGCCATCAAATACGACCGAAGGATCCATAGTCACCGCCCCGCCATGACCGTTCCTCGTTGTTTTGATTTTTACGACAAAAAACTAGAATTCTACCCGATTCCCATATTTTCGTGTGCTCTAGCCCAATCCTTCCGAGTGGGCCCGTGTCCCCATAAACCGGATTGCCTAAAAATTTTCCAGGCCATTAAATACGATCTAAGGAACCATAGTCACCGCCCCGCCATGGCCGTTCCTCGTTGTTTTGCATTTTACGGCCAAAAAATAGAATTCCGCCCGATTCCAATATATTCGTGTGCTATAGCCCACGCCTTCCGAATGGGTCCGGGCCCCCTGACCCCGATCGCCTAAAATTATTCTGGGCCATCAAATATGACCTAAGGAACCATAGTCACCGCCACGCCATGGCTGTTCCTTGTTGTTTTGCGTTTTTCAGCCAAAAAATTACAATTTCTCCCGATTCCCATATTTTCGTGTGCTATCGCCCATGCCTTCCGAGTGGGTCCGCCCCCCCGGACCTATATCGCCTAAAATTATTCTGGGCCATCAAATACGACATAAGGAACCATAGTCACCACCCTACCATGGCCGTTACTCGTTGTTTTGCGTTTTACGACCAAAAAATAGAATTCTGCCCGATTCCCATATATTTGTGTCCTATAGCCCACGCCTTCCGAGTGGGTCAAGGCCCCCAGGACCCCGATTGCCTAAAATTTTTTCGGGCCATCTACTACGACCTAAGGAACCATAGTCACTGCCCCGCCATGACCGTTCCTCGTTTTTTTCCTTTTTACGGCCAAAAAACTAGAATTTCGCCTGATTCCCATATTTTCGTGTGCTATAACCCATGCCTTCCGAGTGGGTCCGGGCCCCTAGACCCCGATCGCCTAAAATTATTTGGGGCCATCAAATACGACCTAAGGAACCATAGTTACCGCCCCGCCATGGCCGTTCCTCGTTGTTTTGCGTTTTACGGCCAAAAAACTAGAATTCCGCCCGATTCCCATATTTTCGTGTGCTATAGCCCACGCCTTCCGAGTGGGTCCGGGCCCCCGGACCCCGATCGCCTAAAATTATTCTTGGGCCATCAAATACGACCTAAGGAACCATAGTCACCACCCCGCCATGGCCGTTAGTCGTGGTTTTGCGTTTTACGACCAAAAAATTAGAATTCCGCCTGATTCCCATATATTCGTGTGCTATAGCCCATGCCTTCCGAGTGGGTTCGGGCCCCTCGGACCCCGATCGCCTAAAATTATTCCGGACCATCAAATACGACCTAAGGAACCATAGTCACCGCCCCGCCATGGCCGTTCCTCGTTGTTATGCATTTTACGGCCAAAAAACTAGAATTTCGCCATATTCCCATATTTTCATGTGCTATAGCCCATGCCTTCCGAGTGGGTCCGGGCCACCGGACCCCAATCGCCTAAAATTATTCCGGGCCATCAAATACGAACTAAGGAACCATAGTCACTGCCCCGCCATGACCTTTCCTCGTTTTTGCTTTTTATGACCAAAAAACAAGAATTCCACCTGATTCCCATATTTTCGAGTGCTCTAGCCCACACCTTCCGAGTGGGTCCGGGCCCCTCGGACCCCGATCACCTAAAATTTATTTGGGCCATCAAATACGACCGAAGGATCCATAGTCACTGCCCCGCCATGACCGTTCCTCGTTGTTTTGCTTTTTACGACCAAAAAACTAGAATTCTACCCGATTCCCATATTTTCATGTGCTCTATAGCCCACCCATTCCGAGTGGGCCCGGGTCCTCTGAAACCGGATTGCCTAAAAGTTTACCAGGCCATCAAATACAAACTAAGGAACCATAGTCACCGCCCCGCCATGGCCGTTCCTCGTTGTTTTGCGTTTTACGGCCAAAAAATAGAATTGAGCCCGATTCCCATATATTCATGTGCTATAGCCCACGCCTTCCGAATAGGTCCGGGCCCCCTGACCCCGATTGCCTAAAATTATTCTGGGCTATCAAATATGACCTAAGGAACCATAATCACTGCCCCGCCATGGCCGTTCCTTGTTGTTTTGCGTTTTTTGGAAAAAAAATTAGAATTTCGCCCGATTCCCATATTTTCGTGAGATATAGCCCACGCCTTCCCAGTGGGTCCGGGCCCCGGACCCCGATCGCCTAAAAAAACTTTCGGGCCATCAACTACAACCTAAGGAACTATAATCACCGCCCTGCCATGGCCGTTCCACGTTGTTTTGCATTTTACGGCTAAAAAACTAGAATTTCGCCCGATTCCCATATTTTCGTGAGATATAGCCCACGCCTTCCAAGTGGGTCCGGCCCCCCAGACCCCGATCACCTAAAATCTTTTTGGGCCATCAACTATGACCTAAGGAACCATAGTCACCGCCCCACCATGACCGTTCCTCATTTGTTTCCTTTTTACGGCCAAAAAACTAGAATTTCGCCCGATTCCAATATTTTCGTGTACTATAGCCCATGACTTCCGTGTGGGTCCGGGCCCCCAAACCCCGATCGCCTAAAATTATTCGGGGCCATCAAATATGACCGAAGGAACCATAGTCACCGCCCCGCCATGGCCGTTCCTCGTTGTTTTGCGTTTTACGGCCAAAAAAACTAGAATTCTGCCCGATTACCATATTTTCGTGTGCTATAGCCCACGCCTTCCGAGTTGGTCCGGGCCCCCGGACCCCGATCGCCTAAAATTATTCGGGGCCATCAAATACGACCTAAGGAACCATAGTCACCACCCCGCCATGGCCGTTCCTCGTTGTTTTGCGTTTTACGACCAAAAAACTAGAATTCCGCCCGATTCCCATATATTCGTGTGATATAGCCCACGCCTTCCTAGTGGGTCCGAGACCCCTTACCCCGATCGCCTAAAATTATTCCGGGCCATCAAATACGACCTAAGGAACCATAGTCACCGCCTCGCCGTGGCCGTTCCTCGTTGTTTTGCATTTTACGGCCAAAAAACTAGAATTTCGCCCGATTCCCATATTTTCATGTGCTATGCACATGCCTTCCGAGTGGGTCCGGGCCACCGGACCCCGATCGCCTAAAATTATTCGGGGCCATCAAATATGACCTATGGAACTATAGTCACCCCCCCGCCAAGACCGTTCCTCATTGTTTTGCTTTTACGACCAAAAAACAAGAATTCCGCTTGATTCCCATATTTTCGTGTGCTCTAGCCCACACCTTACGGCCCGGACCCCGATCACCTAAAATTTATTTGGGCCATCAAATACGACCGAAGGATCCATAGTCATCGCCCCGACATGACCGTTCCTCGTTGTTTTTCTTTTTACGACCAAAATACTAGAATTCCGCCCGATTCCCATATTTTCGTGTGATCTAGCCCACGCCTTCCGAGTGGGCCCTGGTCCCCCAAAACCGGATTGCCTAAAATTTTTCCACGCCATCAAATACGACCTAAGGAACCATATTCACCGCCCCGCCATGAACGTTCCTCATTGTTTTGCTTTTTACGACCAAAAAACTAGAATTCCGCCCGATTCCCATATATTCGTGTGCTATAGCCCACGCCTTCCAAGTGGGTCCGGGCCCCCCGGACCCCGATCGCCTAAAATTATTCCGGGCTATCAACTACGACATAAGGAACCATTGTCACCGCCCCGCCGTGGCCGTTCCATGTTGTTTTGCATTTTACGGCCAAAAAACTAGAATTTCGCCTGATTCCCATATTTTCGTGTTCTATAGCCCATGCCTTCCGAATGGGTCCGGGCTCCCGGACCCCAATCGCCTAAAATTATTCCGGGCTATCAAATACGACCTAAGGAACTATATTCAACACCCCTCCATGACCTTTCCTCGTTGTTTTGCTTTTACGACCAAAAAACAAGAATTCCGCCTGATTCCCATATTTTCGAGTGCTCTGGCCCACACCTTCCGAGTGGGTCCGGGCCCCTCGGACCCCGATCGCCTAAAATTTATTTGGGCCATCAAATACGACCGAAGGATCCATAGTCGCCGCCCCGCCATTACCGCTCCTCGTTGTTTTTCTTTTTACGACCAAAAAAAATAAAATTCTACTCGATTCCCATATTTTCGTGTGCTATAGCCCACGCCTTGGAAGTTGACTATGGTTCCTTATGTCGTAGTTGATAGCCCGGAATAATTTTAGGCGATCGGGGTCCGGGGGGCCCGGACCCACTTGGAAGGCGTGGGCTATAGCACACGAATATATGGGAATCAGGCAGAATTCTAGTTTTTTGGTCGTAAAAAGCAAAACAACGAGGAACGGTCATGGCGGGGCGGTGAATATGGTTCCTTAGGTCGTATTTGATGGCGTGGAAAAATTTTAGGCAATCCGGTTTTGGGGGACCAGGGCCCACTCGGAAGGCGTGGGCTAGATCACACGAAAATATGGGAATCGGGCGGAATTCTAGTATTTTGGTCGTAAAAAGAAAAACAACGAGGAACGGTCATGTCGAGGCAATGACTATGGATCCTTCGGTCGTATTTGATGGCCCAAATAAATTTTAGGTGATCGGGGTCCGGGCCGTAAGGTATGGGCTAGAGCACACGAAAATATGGGAATCAAGCGGAATTCTTATTTTTTGGTCGTAAAAAGCAAAACAATGAGGAACGGTCTTGGCGGGGGGGTGACTATAGTTCCATAGGTCATATTTGATGGCCCCGAATAATTTTAGGCGATCGGGGTCCGGTGGCCCGGACCCACTCGGAAGGCATGTGCATAGCACACGAAAATATGGGAATCGGGCGAAATTCTAGTTTTTTGCCGTAAAATGCAAAACAACGAGGAACGGCCACGGCGAGGCGGTGACTATGGTTCCTTAGGTCGTATTTGATGGCCCGGAATAATTTTAGGCGATCGGGGTAAGGGGTCTCGGACCCACTAGGAAGGCGTGGGCTATATCACACGAATATATGGGAATCGGGCGGAATTCTAGTTTATTGGTCGTAAAACGCAAAACCACGAGTAACGGCCATGGCGGGGTGGTGATTATGGTTCCATAGGTCGTATTTGATGGCCCAGAATAATTTTAGGCGATCGGGGTCCGGGGGCCCGGACCAACTCGGAAGGCGTGGGCTATAGCACACGAAAATATGGTAATCGGGCAGAATTCTAGTTTTTTTGGCCGTAAAACGCAAAACAACGAGGAACGGCCATGGCGGGGCAGTGACTATGGTTCCTTCGGTCGTATTTGATGGCCCCGAATAATTTTAGGTGATCGGGGTTTGGGGGCCCGGACCCACACGGAAGTCATGGGCTATAGTACACGAAAATATTGGAATCGGGCGAAATTCTAGTTTTTTGGCCGTAAAAAGGAAACAAATGAGGAACGGTCATGGCGGGGCGGTGACTATGGTTCCTTAGGTCATAGTTGATGGCCCAAAAAGATTTTAGGCGATCGGGGTCTGGGGGGCCGGACCCACTTGGAAGGCGTGGGCTATATCTCACGAAAATATGGGAATCGGGCGAAATTCTAGTTTTTTAGCCGTAAAATGCAAAACAACGTGGAACGGCCATGGCAGGGCGGTGACTATAGTTCCTTAGGTTGTAGTTGATGGCCCGAAAGTTTTTTTAGGCGATCGGGGTCCGGGGCCCGGACCCACTGGGAAGGCGTGGGCTATATCTCACGAAAATATGGGAATCGGGCGAAATTCTAATTTTTTTTCCAAAAAACGCAAAACAACAAGGAACGGCCATGGCGGGGCAGTGATTATGGTTCCTTAGGTCATATTTGATAGCCCAGAATAATTTTAGGCAATCGGGGTCAGGGGGCCCGGACCTATTCGGAAGGCGTGGGCTATAGCACATGAATATATGGGAATCGGGCTCAATTTTCTTTTTTGGCCGTAAAACGCAAAACAACGAGGAACGGCCATGGCGGGGCGGTGACTATGGTCCCTTAGTTCGTATTTGATGGCCTGGTAAACTTTTAGGCAATCCGGTTTCAGAGGACCCGGACCCACTCGGAATAGGTGGGCTATAGAGCACACGAAAATATGGGAATCGGGTAGAATTCTAGTGTTTTGGTCGTAAAAAGCAAAACAACGAGGAACGGTCATGGTGGGGCGGTGACTATGGATCCTTCGGTCGTATTTGATGGCCCAAATAAATTTTAGGCGATCGGGGTCCGAGGGGCCCGGACCCACTCGGAAGGTGTGGGCTAGAGCACTCGAAAATATGGGAATCAGGTGGAATTCTTATTTTTTGGTCATAAAAAGCAAAAATGAGGAAAGGTCATGGCGGGGCAGTGACTATGGTTCCTTAGTTCGTATTTGATGGCCCGGAATAATTTTAGGCAATCGGGGTCTGGTGGCCCGGACCCACTCGGAAGGCATGGGCTATAGCACATGAAAATATGGGAATCTGGCGAAATTCTAGTTTTTTGGCCGTAAAATGCATAACAACGAGGAACGGCCATGGCGGGGCGGTGACTATGGTTCCTTAGGTCATATTTGATGGCCCGGAATAATTTTAGGCGATCGGGGTCCGAGGGGCCCGAACCCACTCGGAAGGCGTGGGCTATAGCACACGAATATATGGGAATCAGGCGGAATTCTAGTTTTTTGGTCGTAAAACGCAAAACCACGAGTAACGGCCATGGCGGGGTGGTGACTATGGTTCCTTAGGTCGTATTTGACGGCCCGGAATAATTTTAGGCGATCGGGGTCCGGGGGCCCGGACCCACTCGGAAGGCGTGGGCTATAGCACACGAAAATATGGGAATCGAGCGGAATTCTAGTTTTTTGGCCGTAAAACGCAAAACAACGAGGAACGGCCATGGCGGGGCGGTAACTATGGTTCCTTAGGTCGTATTTGATGGCTCCAAATAATTTTAGGCGATCGGGGTCTAGGGGCCCGGACCCACTCGGAAGGCATGGGCTATAGCACACGAAAATATGGGAATCAGGCGAAATTCTAGTTTTTTGGCCGTAAAAAGGAAAAAAACGAGGAACGGTCATGGCGGGGCGGTGACTATGGTTCCTTAGGTCGTAGTTGATGGCCCGAAAAATTTTTAGGCAATCGGGGTCCTGGGGGCCTTGACCCACTTGGAAGGCGTGGGCTATAGGACACGAATATATGGGAATCGGGCAGAATTCTATTTTTTTGGTCGTAAAACGCAAAACAACGAGTAACGGCCATGGTAGGGTGGTGACTATGGTTCCTTATGTCGTATTTGATGGCCCAGAATAATTTTAGGCGATATGGGTCAGGGGGCCGGACCCACTCGGAAGGCGTGGGCAATAGCACACGAAAATATAGGAATCGGGAGAAATTTTAATTTTTTGGCTGAAAAACGCAAAACAACAAGGAACAGCCATGGCGTGGCGGTGACTATGGTTCCTTAGGGCATATTTGATGGCCCAGAATAATTTTAGGCGATCGGGGTCAGGGGGCCCGGACCCATTCGGAAGGCGTGGGCTATAGCACACGAATATATTGGAATCGGGCGGAATTCTATTTTTTGGCCGTAAAATGCAAAACAATGAGGAACGGCCATGGCGAGGCGATGACTATGGTTCCTTAGATCGTATTTAATGGCCTGGAAAATTTTTAGGCAATCCGGTTTATGGGGACACGGGCCCACTCGGAAGGAGTGGGCTAGAGCACACAAAAATATGGGAATCGGGTAGAATTCTAGTTTTTTGTCGTACAAATCAAAACAACGAGGAACGGTCATGGCGGGGCAGTGACTATGGATCCTTCGGTCGTATTTGATGGCCCAAATAAATTTTAGGCGATCGGGGTCCGAGGGGCCCGGACCCACTCGGAAGGTGTTGGCTAGAGCACTCGAAAATATGGGAATCAGGTGGAATTCTTGTTTTTTGGTCATAAAAAGCAAAACAACGAGGAACGGTCATGGCGGGGCGGTGACTATAGTTCCTTAGGTCGTATTTGATGGCCCAGAATAATTTTAGGCGATCGGGGTCCAGGCCCCCCGGACCCACTCGGAAGGCATGGTCTATAGCACACGAAAATATGGGTATCAGGCGAAATTCTAGTTTTTAGCCGTAAAATGCAAAACAACGAGGAACGGCCATGGCGAGGCGGTGACTATAGTTCCTTAGGTTGTAGTTGATGGCCCGAAAATATTTTAGGCGATCGGGGTCCGGGGGCCCGGACTCACTGGGAAGGCGTGGGCTATATCTCACGAAAATATGGGAGTCGGGCGAAATTCTAATTTTTTTCCGAAAAACACAAAACAACAAGGAAAGGCCATGACGGGGCGGTGACTATGGTTCCTTAGGTCATATTTGATAGCCTAGAATAATTTTAGGCGATCGGGGTCAGGGGGCCCGGACCTATTCGGAAGGCGTGGGCTACAGCACACGAATATATGGGAATCGGGCGAAATTCTATTTTTTGGCCGTAAAATGCAAAACAACGAGGAACGGCCATGGCGGGCGGTGACTATGGTTCCTTAGATCGTATTTGATGGCCTAGAAAAATTTTAGGCAATCCGGTTTCAGGGGACCCGGGCCCACTCGGAATGGGTGGGCTAGAGCACTCGAAAATATGGGAATCAGGTGGAATTCTTGTTTTTTGGTCATAAAAAGCAAAACAACAAGGAAAGGTCATGGCGGGGCAGTGACTATGGTTCCTTAGGTCGTATTTGATGGCCCGGCATAATTTTAGGCGATCGGGGTCCGGTGGCCCGGACCCACTCGGAAGGCATGGGCTATAGCATATGAAACTATGGGAATCGGGCGAAATTCTAGTTTTTTGGCCGTAAAATGCATAACAACGAGGAACGGCCATGGCGGGGCGGTGACTATGGTTCCTTAGGTCGTATTTGATGGCCCGGAATAATTTTAGGCGATCGGGGTCCGGGGGTCCCGGACCCACTCGGAAGGCGTGGGCTATAGCACACGAAAATATGGGAATCAGGCGAAATTCTAGTTTTTTGGCCGTAAAAAGGAAACAAACGAGGAACGGTCATGGCGGGGCGGTGACTATGGTTCCTTATGTCGTAGTTGATGTCTCGAAAAAATTTTAGGCAATCGGGGTCCTGGGGGCCTTGACCCACTCGGAAGGCATGGGCTATAGGACACGAATATATGGGAATCGGGCAGAATTCTATTTTTTTGGTCGTAAAACGCAAAACAACGAGTAACAGCCATGGTAAGGTGGTGACTATGGTTCCTTATGTCATATGTGATGGCCCAGAATAATTTTAGGCGATATGGGTCCGAGGGGCCGGACCCACTCGGAAGGCGTGGGCTATAGCACACGAAAATATGGGAACCGGGCGAAATTCTAATTTTTTGGCTGAAAAACGCAAAACAACAAGGAACAGCCATGGCGGGGCGGTGACTATGGTTCCTTAGGTCATATTTGATGGCCCAGAATAATTTTAGGCGATCGGGGTCAGGGGGCCCAAACCCATTCGGAAGGCGTGGGCTATAGCACACGAATATATGGGAATCAGGCGGAATTCTATTTTTTTGCCGTAAAACGCAAAACAACGAGGAACGGCCATAGCAGGGCGGTGACTATGGTTCCTTAGATCGTATCTAATGGCCTGGAAAATTTTTAGGCAATCCGGTTACTGGGGACCCGGGCCCACTTGGAAGGGGTGGGCTAGGGCACACGAAAATATGGGAATCAGGTAGAATTCTAGTTTTTTTGTCGTAAAAAGCAAAACAACGAGGAACGGTCATGGCGGTGCGGTGACTATGGTTCCTTAGGTCATATTTGATGGCCCAGAATAATTTTAGGCAATTGGGGTCCGGGGCCCGTGCCCACTCGGAAGGCGTGGGTTAAAGCACACGAAAATATGGGAATCGGGCGGAATTCTAGTTTTTTGGCCATAAAACGCAAAACAACGAGGAACGGCCATGGCAGGGCGGTGACTATGGTTCCTTAGGTCGTATTTGATGGCCCTGAATAATTTTAGGCGATCGGGGTCTAGGGGCCCAGACCCACTCGGAAGGCATGGGCTATAGCACACGAAAATATGGGAATTGGGCGAAATTCTAGTTTTTTGGCCGTAAAAAGGAAACAAACGAGGAACGGTCATGGCGGGACGGTGACTATGGTTCTTTAGGTCGTAGGTGATGGCCCGAAAAAATTTTAGGCGATCGGGGTCCTGGGGGCCCTGACCCACTCGGAAGGCGTGGGCTATAGGACCCGAATATATGGGAATCGGGCAGAATTTTATTTTTTTGGTCGTAGGACAGACTTGCTCTGATACCAAGTTTGTCACGACCCAACTGGAGGGTCATGACTAGCACCCGGGCCATACTTGCCGAGCACCAACGTACATTTTATCTAACCTTCCTTATTATCTTTAAGGGCCAACAAGATCAATATAAATAGTAGACATGGATCATGAACATCCAACAATGAAAGATAATGTCATGAACATACATAACATGGGACGACAAGACTGTCAAGAAACTATATATAAGGTACGAACTATCATGATGCCATGAAAGACTATACAACAAAAATCAGCCGAAAAGGCATTCTAAACCATACATAAGTCGACACCTGTCTATGAGCCTCTAAAAGAACATAAGTGCTACAACATTGCCGGAACAGGGCCCCGACATACCCATAAGGTCTATAACAAAAATGCATACCAAGACCACGGCAAGTCCGGAGAAGGGATCTCGCCAATAACCGCTGAACTGGACAGCCTACTGTGGTGGGGGAGCTACGTCTACCTGTCTATCAGGACCTGCAGCACGACATGCAGCGTCCACAAATAAAAAGGACGTCAGTACGAATAAAGTACTGAGTATGTGAGGCAAGAAAGCATAAGTAAGAACAGTAATGTAAACATGGATAGAGAATATACAACCTGTGACATCTGGGTACCTCTGAGGGCTACTGACATGAAATACATGATACATACATATATATACATAAACTTTTAAAACATACGCCTTTGTGGGCATCACCATCATCATATCGTACCCGACCATAATAGGCTCGGTAAAACGTACCCGGCCATCATAGGGCTCGGTAGAATCGTACCCGGCCACGTGGAGCTCGGTAAAACCCAACTGATCAGTGGTTGCACAATAGGTGCCATACCCGGCCAACTATAGCGCGGCTCGGTAGAGTAAAATAGATACATATATATGATGCATGCTGGACTCATTGGAATCACATTTTGAACCTTTCGGAGTGACGTAAGGTCGGTATCCTTCGTACACGTTATTAGGATTAACTCTTCATCAAGAAACTTATAAGAATCAGGAACTACCAACAACATTGATAATATAAGAATAAGAGAAGTAACATCAATACCAATCGTTTCATAAGAAGGGCAGCAATGTAAGTACTGCTAGCTTCTAAGAGTAGAGTATCTTTGGGAGCTCGTTCATTACATTATGTACAATCGGAGTCATGCAAAAGAATGAAGGGGATAGACTCACATACCTTGTATATACTGCCCAACCTCAAGCTATGCAAATATCACGACTCCTTAGTCTACAATAAGACAAATGACACTATCATTATCGTTTAAGCGTCGTAACTATTATGTATCGACCACAACCTATTTTACGATGAAACGGACAGCACCTCCCCTATTTATATGACTTCCCACAAGTCAATACAATCACCAAACAGCCCAAACAACATCATTAATAATCATATTGAGCCTCCAAAACAGTCCACCAACCAACAACATTACTACCAAGCTTTTCGATATATATTTCACAAGTTCTAGCTTCAACGACTTAGCTGCAACTTGGATAATCTTAAATATATATAGAGTAAGAGGTTCCTTACCTTTAAACAGAAAGAACAACTCCAATTTGACCTTAATTTTCCACGAAATATCCCTTCAATTCTGCCACAAGAACAAGGAAGCGAAACTAGCAATTAATTCGGGTTTTTCGGCACTAGAATTACTTTAGAAGACTTGAAATCACCTAGGGTTGATATTAAAAACTTGAAGGTGTATTTACAGGACATAAAACACTTAAAACAACCTCCCACACGAGCTGGAACAACACAAAAATCAGCAACAACAAGAAGAACAAGAAACTTACTAGCGCCACGGGATTCCCGACATTTGATTTGTGTTGTTTGCCCTTTGTTTGGGTCTTGGATCATGAGAGAACCTTGAGAGACTGTTTTTAGGGTTATAAGGTCTGAATATACTGAAAAATAATGACTTAAAACGGGGTTGAGGTATCTTATATATGTCCATATGTCTTAAACCGCCTTTGTGGGCCCCATAGAGAGCAGCTTGGCGCACTCTCGCGAAAATGCGAATATCTCTCTATTCCGAGATCGTATCAATGAACGGTTTAATGCGTTGGAAACTAGACTCATAGATATTCAATTTGATAGGTAGATCACCCCATAATTCCAAGCACATTGGGAGAAAAATGCAGTAACATTTGACCTAAAGTTTAAGTAAAATTATAAACCTAAGTTGCGACAACTTTTATCAACTTTTGTTTCATAACTCGCTTGACTTCAAGACTTATGATGCGGATATTATATGATTCAAATACATTAAAACAAGACCTCTTGGGATAGTTAATCACCTCTAATGTTACCCGAAAATACGGGTTACAACATCCTTGATTCGTTTAACTTCTAATATTTGTTAACCACTCTTATACACCCTTGTATCGTTTAAGACCAATAGGATTAACTTCTTATCATCTCAAAGATAATCTCTTCTTGGATTTACATCGACTAACTTACGACGTGATCTATGGTATGCGAATTTGGGTTGTAACACCCTCTCCCCCTTAGGAACATTCGTCCTCGAATGTAAGGGTTTATGGGGTGTCTAACTCATCGTGGATTCCGACGGAGATTTTCGGCTGAGTTTCCCCCATAAAATGGACACTAGCCAAACTTGCAAGCAGTTAAACCCAACCTATGGCCTTACAAGACTATACAAAGCATTATGGATATGTACATTATCTGCATATCACCATTTTGTATTAAAAAAAGAGTATTCACAAGCTATTGCTTATCTCATAGAGCCGTTTCACCTTATAATGCGTCCTTCTTTCCCCCGACATCCTCGTTATCTTCACTCTGGAATAGGTAAGGGTATTTAGACTTCATCTCCTCTTCTGCTTCCCATGTCATTTCTTCTATATTCTTGTTCCTCCATAATACTTTCACGGAAGCTACATCCTTTGTTCTCAGCTTGCGGACTTGTCGATCTAATATAGCCACTGGCACTTCATCATATGATAGATCCTTTGTAACTTGTACATCTTTGATAGGGACGACCCGAGAAGGGTCTCCAATACATTTCCTCAACATAGATACATGGAATACCGGGTGGACAAATTCCAATTCAGATGGCAATTCTAACTCGTAAGCAACCTGTCCAATTCATCGAAGAATTTTGTACGGCCCAATATACTGCGGACTCAACTTACCCTTCTTCCCAAAACGCATAACACCCTTTATCGGCGAGATCTTCAGGAAAACCCAATCACCAACCTCAAATTCCAGATCACGACGTCGGACGTCGGAATAAGACTTTTGCCTACTTTGTGCCATCCTCAGTCGCTCTTGTATCACTTTCACCTTCTCAATGGCTTGGTGAATCAAATCTGGCCCATATAATTCTGTCTCACCGACTTCGAACCATCCAACTGGTGATCTACATCTCCTCCCGTACAGTGCCTCATACGGGGCCATTTTAATACTGGAATGGTAGCTATTATTGTAGGCAAATTCTATAAGTGCCAGATGGTCATCCCAATTCCCCTTGAAATCTAGAACACATGATCGTAGCATATCTTCAAGCGTCTGGATGGTACGTTCAGCCTGTCCGTCAGTCTGCGGATGGAATGCAGTGCTGAGATTTACTTGTGTGCCTAAACCCTTCTGAAAAGACCTCCAAAAGTTAGCCGTAAATTGAGCTCCTCGGTCTGATATAATAGATACCGGCACACCATGAAGCCTAACAATCTCCTTGATATACAACTTCGCATAATCTTCAGCCGTGTAAGTTGTCTTAACTGGCAGAAAATGGGCAGATTTTGTAAGTCGATCAACTATCACCCAGATGGAGTCAAACTTATGATAAGAGCGAGGTAATCCAATAATGAAGTCCATATTAATCACCTCCCATTTCCAGGTTGGAATCTCTATATTCTGAATCAATCCACTAGGTTTCTGATGCTCGATCTTTACTTGTTGACAATTAGGACACTGGGCTACAAATTCTGCAATAGACTTCTTCATGTTATCCCACCAATATTGCTCCTTAACGTCATGATACATCTTTGTCGAGCCAGGATGGATAGAATATCGGGACTGGTGAATCTCAATCATAATCTTCTCTCGCAACCCTGCCACACTAGGTACACATAATCGGCCCTGGTATCTCAGTGTCCCATCTCCTCCGATCTTGAAAGCTGTAATCTTACACTACTGAATTCCCTCTCTCAATCTTACTAAGGTAGGATCTTCATATTGCCGTGCTTTTACCTCGGCTACCAAAGATGATTCTGCTGTATTCTGTACAGTAACACCTCTGTCATCAGAGTCCAACAATCTGATTCTTATATTGGTCAGCTGGTGAAGCTCTTTGGTCAACCCTTGTCTACCTGCCTCAATATGTATTAAGCTTCCCATTGACTTACGGCTGAGAGCATTTGCCACAATATTAGCTTTACCGGGATGGTACAATATCTCGACATCGTAGTCTTTCAGTAATTCAAGCCACCTACGCTGCCTCAAATTCAACTCCTTCTGCTTGAAGATGTATTGTAAACTCTTGTGATCTGTGTAGATGTCAACATGGACGCCGTATAAGTAGTGCCGCCATATCTTCAAAGCATATATTACTGCAGCCAATTCCAAATCATGAGTCGGGTAATTCTTTTCATGCTTCTTCAATTGTCTTGATGCATAAGCAATCACCTTCCCACGTTGCATCAATACGCACCCCAAACCTATACCTGAGGCATCACAATATACCACATAACCTTCTATTCCTTCTGGGAGAGTGAGCACTGGCGCAGATGTCAATCGATTCTTTAGCTCCTGAAAACTATGTTCACAAGCATCAGACCACTGGAACTTGGTAGCTTTCTGTGTTAACTTAGTCAATGGTGCTGATATAGAGGAAAACCCTTCTACAAACCGCCTATAATATCCTGCTAGCCCCAGGAAGCTGCGGACTTCTGACGGTGTTGTAGGTCTCGGCCAATTCTTCACTGCATCGATCTTCTGAGTGTCGACACTAATACCCGCATCAGATATCACATGGCCAAGGAATGCTACTGAGTTCAGCCAGAATTCACATTTAGAGAGCTTAGCATATAACTTATGATCCTGAAGGGTCTGTAATACTATCCGCAAGTGGCCCGCATGTTCCGCCTCCGAACGAGAATACACCAGAATGTCATCAATGAATACGATCACGAACACATCAAGATAGGGCCTGAATACACTATTCATGAGATCCATAAAAGCTGCTGGGGCATTTGTTAGCCCGAACGACATCACCAAGAACTCAAAATGCCCATATCTTGTCCGGAAGGCCGTCTTTGGAATATCCTTCTCCTTAACCCTCACCTGATGATACCCTGAACGTAAGTCAATCTTGGAGAAATACTTGGCACCCTGGAGTTGGTCAAACAGGTCATCAATTCTTGGAAGTGGATACTTGTTCTTTATTGTAAACTTATTCAACTGTCGATAATCGATACACATCCTTAACGACCCATCTTTCTTCCGCACGAACAAGACTGGCGCACCCCAAGGTGAAGTGCTAGGCCTAATGAAACCCTTATCCAGCAAGTCCTTCAACTGTGCCTTCAACTCTCGCAACTCTGCCGGGGCCATCCTGTATGGAGGGATAGAGATCGGTTGAGTGTCAGGCAATGTATCAATGCTAAACTCAATCTCCCTTTCAGGAGGAAGGCCTGGGAGTTCATCTGGGAAAACATCTGGAAATTCATTGACCACGGGGATTAATTGTAGAGTAGGCGGCTTCGCCTCCGCATCCCTAACGCGAACAAGATGATAAATGTAACCTTTTGAGATCATCTTCCTTGCCTTAAGATAGGAAATAAACCTACCTTTCGGCGTAGCAATGTTCCCCTTCCATTCAATGGCGGGTTCACAAGGAAACTGAAACCTAACCATCTTCGTACGACAGTCAACACTTGCATAGCATGAGGCCAACCAGTCCATTCCCATTATCACATCGAAATCAACCATTTCTAACTCAAATAAATTTGCCGAGGTTTGACGACTACAAATCATCACAGTGCAACCTTTATAAACCCTTCTAGCAATCACAGAATCTCCTATCGGAGTGGATACCGCAAGTGGTTTACTTATCAATTCAGGTTCAATGCCAAACTTATTAGCCACAAAGGGTGTAACATATGATAAGGTAGATCCTGGATCAATTAGCGCATATACATCATAAGAAAACACAGACAATATACCTGTAACAACATCCGGAGATGACTCGAGATCTTGTCGACCTATTAGAGCATAGGTTCGATTTTGAGCACCACTCGAACTCGGCACTGAACCTCTACCTCTACCACGACCTGTCGACTGTTGAAAACCTTGTGCTGGAGGTCGAACTGATGAGGAAGAACCAGACACAGATCCAGTCGGTTGAGCCATACCACCACCTCCTCTGTTAGGATAATCCCGCATCATATGGCCACGCCGTCCGCAAGAATAGCACGCATCGGAACCTCGACGGCACAGTCCAAAGTGGGCCTTGCCGCACTGATCACAACGAGGTGTTGGGGGTCTCGTCTGACTAGTATCTCTATGAAATTGTGAGCCTGATGCCCTCGAACTCTGACCTGAACCAGAATAGGTAAATCGATCATACCGAGGCCTCTGAAACTGTGGAGGAGCACTAGCTACAGGTGGTGCCGAACTCCTCGAAGATTGGGGCCTGATACTGCCTCTGAACTCATCAGAATACCATGCAAATCTTGCCCTCTTATGCTGGCCCCTATCCTGCTCCCTATCTGCCCTTTGCTGGCGCTTACGATCCTCTAGGGTCTGGGCATAAGCCTGAATACGGGAAATATCCATGCCCTCTACCAAGGAGGCTGTTGTGCACTCATTTATCAGATGTGGTCCCAACCCGTTCACGAACAGATGCACCCTATCACTCATCTCTGACACCATATGGGGAGCATACCTTGCTAAAGAATCAAACTGTATACTATACTCTCGTACACTCATATTACCCTGTCGAAGGTTCAAGAACTTATCAGCTCTAGCTCGTCGTATCTCAACTGGCAAGTAGTGACGAAGAAAGGCCTCAGAAAATTCCTTCCACACGGCTGGAGGAGCGTTCGGACCCCTAGATCTCTCCCAACTATCATACCAGAAAACCGCTAAATCCCGTAACCGATAAGAAGCCAACTCTACTGCCTCCGTATCACTAGCATGCATAACCCGCAATGTACGATGAATCTGATCAATAAATATTTGTGGGTCCTCCTTGGGGTCTGATCCGGTAAACACTGGAGGGTCTAGATTAATAAAATCACGAACTCTCGCACTAACCAGTTTATCAGCAGCACCGGTATTCTGCCTCTGAGCCTGAGCAGCTACCAAGCTAGTCAACAATTGCACCGCACTGCGCATATCATGGTCTGTAGTGCCAGACGGAGGAACTGGATGTACTGGGTGCCTCCTAATATCCTCGGGAGGAGACAGAGAGGTATGAGACGGCATCTCACTCTGAGCCTCACTTTGGCCTGCTCTGGCTGGAGGCACCTGAATGTTACCCTCTCCCACAGCTGTATCAAGCCGTTTACTAATCACTTGCTTCCTAGTCGAAGGCATCGCTGAAAGAAAACAAGGTGAATATTAGATATGAACACTTACTACTCAACTCTACGCACGATCTAGATTCAGGAAGAAGGTAACAACCCTAGATGTCACGTAGCCTCCTGATTATAAATGTGGCGCGCTACACATCCATAATCAAAACTCTACTAGACACGGCTCATAGACAACCCCTAGGACAGACTTGCTCTGATACCAAGTTTGTCACGACCCAACTGGAGGGTCATGACTAGCACCCGGGCCATACTTGCCGAGCACCAACGTACATTTTATCTAACCTTCCTTATTATCTTTAAGGGCTGACAAGATCAATATAAATAGTAGACATGGATCATGAACATCCAACAATGAAAGATAATGTCATGAACATACATAACATGGGACGACAAGACTGTCAAGAAACTATATATAAGGTACGAACTATCATGATGCCATGAAAGACTATACAACAAAAATCAGCCGAAAAGGCATTCTAAACCATACATAAGTCGACACCTGTCTATGAGCCTCTAAAAGAACATAAGTGCTACAACATTGCCGGAACAGGGCCCCGACATACCCATAAGGTCTATAACAAAAATGCATACCAAGACCACGGCAAGTCCGGAGAAGGGATCTCGCCAATAACCGCTGAACTGGACAGCCTACTGTGGTGGGGGAGCTACGTCTACCTGTCTATCAGGACCTGCAGCACGACATGCAGCGTCCACAAATAAAAAGGACGTCAGTACGAATAAAGTACTGAGTATGTGAGGCAAGAAAGCATAAGTAAGAACAGTAATGTAAACATGGATAGAGAATATACAACCTGTGACATCTGGGTACCTCTGAGGGCTACTGACATGAAATACATGATACATACATATATATACATAAACTTTTAAAACATACGCCTTTGTGGGCATCACCATCATCATATCGTACCCGGCCATAATAGGCTCGGTAAAACGTACCCGGCCATCATAGGGCTCGGTAGAATCGTACCCGGCCACGTGGAGCTCGGTAAAACCCAACTGATCAGTGGTTGCACAATAGGTGCCATACCCGGCCAACTATAGCGCGGCTCGGTAGAGTAAAATAGATACATATATATGATGCATGCTGGACTCATTGGAATCACATTTTGAACCTTTCGGAGTGACGTAAGGTCGGTATCCTTCGTACACGTTATTAGGATTAACTCTTCATCAAGAAACTTATAAGAATCAGGAACTACCAACAACATTGATAATATAAGAATAAGAGAAGTAACATCAATACCAATCGTTTCATAAGAAGGGCAGCAATGTAAGTACTGCTAGCTTCTAAGAGTAGAGTATCTTTGGGAGCTCGTTCATTACATTATGTACAATCGGAGTCATGCAAAAGAATGAAGGGGATAGACTCACATACCTTGTATATACTGCCCAACCTCAAGCTATGCAAATATCACGACTCCTTAGTCTACAATAAGACAAATGACACTATCATTATCGTTTAAGCGTCGTAACTATTATGTATCGACCACAACCTATTTTACGATGAAACGGACAGCACCTCCCCTATTTATATGACTTCCCACAAGTCAATACAATCACCAAACAGCCCAAACAACATCATTAATAATCATATTGAGCCTCCAAAACAGTCCACCAACCAACAACATTACTACCAAGCTTTTCGATATATATTTCACAAGTTCTAGCTTCAACGACTTAGCTGCAACTTGGATAATCTTAAATATATATAGAGTAAGAGGTTCCTTACCTTTAAACAGAAAGAAAAACTCCAATTTGACCTTAATTTTCCACGAAATATCCCTTCAATTCTGCCACAAGAACAAGGAAGCGAAACTAGCAATTAATTCGGGTTTTTCGGCACTAGAATTACTTTAGAAGACTTGAAATCATCTAGGGTTGATATTAAAAACTTGAAGGTGTATTTACAGGACATAAAACACTTAAAACAACCTCCCACACGAGCTGGAACAACACAAAAATCAGCAACAACAAGAAGAACAAGAAACTTACTAGCGCCACGGGATTCCTGACATTTGATTTGTGTTGTTTGCCCTTTGTTTGGGTCTTGGATCATGAGAGAACCTTGAGAGACTGTTTTTAGGGTTATAAGGTCTGAATATACTGAAAAATAATGACTTAAAACGGGGTTGAGGTATCTTATATATGTCCATATGTCTTAAACCGCCTTTGTGGGCCCCATAGAGAGCAGCTTGGCGCACTCTCGCGAAAACGCGAATATCTCTCTATTCCGAGATCGTATCAACGAACGGTTTAATGCGTTGGAAACTAGACTCATAGATATTCAATTTGATAGGTAGATCACCCCATAATTCCAAGCACATTGGGAGAAAAATGCAGTAACATTTGACCTAAAGTTTAAGTAAAATTATAAACCTAAGTTGCGACAACTTTTATCAACTTTTGTTTCATAACTCGCTTGACTTCAAGACTTATGATGCGGATATTATATGATTCAAATACATTAAAACAAGACCTCTTGGGACAGTTAATCACCTCTAGTGTTACCCGAAAATACGAGTTACAACATCCTTGATTCGTTTAACTTCTAATATTTATTAACCACTCTTATACACCCTTGTATCGTTTAAGACCAATAGGATTAACTTCTTATCATCTCAAAGATAATCTCTTCTTGGATTTACATCGACTAACTTACGACGTGATCTATGGTATGCGAATTTGGGTTGTAACATGGTAGGGTGGTGACTATGGTTCCTTAGGTCATATTTGATGGCCCAGAATAATTTTAGGCGATCTGGGTTCGGGGGGCCGGACCGACTCGGAAGGCGTGGGCGATAGCACACGAAAATATGGGAATCGGGCGAAATTGTAATTTTTTGGCTGAAAAACGCAAAACAACAAGGAACAGCCATGGCGGTGCGTTGACTATGGTTCCTTAGGTCATATTTGATGGCCCAGAATAATGTTAGGCAATCGGGGTCAGGGGGCCCGGACCCATTCGGAAGGCGTGGGCTATAGCACACGAATATATGGGAATCGGGTGGAATTCTATTTTTTGGCCGTAAAACGCAAAACAACGAGGAAAGACCATAGCGGGGCGGTGACTATGGTTCCTTAGATCGTATTTAATGGCCTGAAAAAATTTTAGGCAATCCTATTTCTGGGGACCTGGGCCCACTCGGAAGGGCTGGGCTAGAGCACACGAAAATATGGGAATCGGGTAGAATTCTAGTTTATTTGTCGTAAAAAGCAAAATGAGGAACGGTCATGGCGGTGCGATGACTATGGATCCTTCGGTCGTATTTGATGGCCCAAACAAATTTTAGGCGATCGGGGTCCGAGGGGCCCGGACCCACTCAGAAGGTGTGGGCTAGAGCACTCGAAAATAAGGGAATCAGGTGGAATTCTTGTTTTTTGGTCATTAAAAGCAAAACAACGAGGAACGGTCATGGCGGGGCGGTGACTATGGTTCCTTAGGTCGTATTTGATGGCCCGAAATAATTTTAGGCGATCGGGGTCCGGGCCCCCCGGACCCACTCGGAAGGCATGGTCTATAGCACATGAAAATATGGGAATCAGGCAAAATTCTAGTTTTTCGCCGTAAAATGCATAACAACGAGGAACGGCCATGGCGGGGCGGTGACTATGGTTCCTTAGGTCGTATTTGATGGCCCGGAATATATGGGAATCGGGCGGAATTCTATTTTTTTGGTCGTAAAAAGCAAAACAACGAGGAACGGTCATGGCGGGGCGGTGAATATGGTTCCTTATGTCATATTTGATGGCCTAGAAAAATTTTAGGCAATCCGATTCCGGGGGGCCTGGACCCACTCGGAAGGCGTGGGTTAGAGCACACGAAAATATGGGAATCGGGCGGAATTCTATTTTTTTTGTCGTAAAACGCAAAACAACAAGTAACGGCCATGGCGGGGCGGTGACTACGGTTCCTTAGGTCGTATTTGATGGCCCAGAATAATTTTAGGCGATCGGGGTTCGGGGGCCCGGACCCACTCTAAAGGCGTGGGCTATAGCACACGAAAATATGGGAATCAGGAGTATTTCTAGTTTTTTGGCCGTAAAACGCAAAAATTGAGGAACGGTCATGGCGGGGCGGTGACTATGGTTCCTTAGGTCGTATTTGATGGCCCAAATAAATTTTAGGTGATCGGGGTCCGAGGGGCCCGGACCCACTCGGAAGGCATGGGCTATAGCACACGAAAATATGGGAATCATATTATAATAAGGTTATCACTATTTATATTCCTTGAGTTAATGTAATTTATATTAATATACATATTAATATGGTCATATGTATTACATAGTATAATACATATAATCGATTATAGATATTAGATACCTGTGCGAAGTCGATCCTGAATAATCTTGACCTTATCCAAGGCATCCTGTACCAAATCGGTACCCAACAACCGAGCCTCTCCCGGTTCAAACCAACCAACTGGCGATCGGCATTGCCTTTTGTATAATGCCTCATATGGAGCCATCTGAATGCTCGACTGGTAGCTGTTATTATAAGCAAACTCCGCAAGTGGCAAGAAATGATCCCAAGAACCTCCAAAGTCTATAACACAAGCGCGAAGCATATCTTCCAATATCTGAATAGTGCGCTCTGACTGTCCGTCTGTCTGTGGATGAAATGCTGTACTCAACTCCACCCGCGTGCCTAACTCACGCTGTACAGCCCTCCAAAAATGTGAGGTAAACTGCGTACCTCAATCTAAAATAATAGACACGGGCACACCGTGAAGGCGGACAATCTCACCAATGTAAATTTCAGCTAACCTCTCTGAAGAATAGGTAACTGCCACTGGAATGAAATGGGCTGACTTGGTTAACCTGTCCACAATGACCCAAACTGCGTCAAATTTTCTCTGAGTCCGCGGGAGCCCAACAACAAAATCCATTGTGATACGCTCCCACTTCCACTCAGGAATTTCTAACTTCTCAAATAAACCACCAGGTCTCTGATGCTCGTACTTAACTTGCTGACAATTCAGACACCGAGTTACATGTGCAACTATATCCTTTTTCATTCTCCTCCACCAATAATGTTGCCCCAAATCTTGATACATTTTTGCGGCACCTGGATGAATAGAATACCTGGAACTATGTGCCTCTTCAAGAATTAATTCACGAAGCCCATCCACATTAGGCACACAAATACGGCCCTGCATTCGCAGAATTCCATCTTTCCCCACAGCAACCCGTTTGGCATCACCGTGCCACACCGTGTCCTTAAGGACAAGTAAGTGAGGATCATCATACTGCCTCTCTCTGATGCGCTCATATAAAGAAGACCGAGCGACTGTACAAGCTAGAACCCGACTGGGTTCTGAAACATCTAAACTTACGAACTGATTAGCCAAAGTTTGAACATTTGCAGCTAATGGCCTCTCACCAACCGGAATATACGCAAGACTGCCCATACTCACAGCCTTTCTACTCAAAGCATCGGTCACCACATTGGCCTTTCCGGGGTGATACAAAATGGTGATATCATAGTCTTTCAACAACTCCATCCATCTTCTTTGCCTCAAATTAAGATCCTTTTGTTTGAATAGGTACTGAAGGCTGCGATGATCAGTAAATACCTCACACGAGACCCCGTAGAGGTAATGCCTCCAAATTTTCAGCGCATGAACAATGGCTGCCAATTCTAAGTCATGAACAGGATAATTCTTCTCGTGAACTTTCAACTGCCGCGACGCATATGCAATTACCTTGCCATCTTGCATTAATACTGCACCAAGCCCAATGTGAGATGCGTCACAATATACCGTATACGATCCTGAACTAGTGGGTAATACCAATACTGGCGCCGTAGTCAAGGCGGTCTTGAGCTTCTGAAAGCTCAACTCACACTCGTCTGACCATCTGAATGGAACACCCTTCTGGGTTAGTCTGGTCAAGGTGCTTGCTATAGATGAAAACCCTTCCACGAACCGACGATAATAACCTGCCAAACCTAGGAAACTCCGGATCTCTGTAACCGAAGCAGGTCTAGGCCAATTCTGAATAGCCTCAATCTTCTTAGGATCCACTTTTATGCCTTCTGCCGATACAACATGTCCCAAAAAGGCAACTGAGTCTAACCAAAACTCACATTTTGAAAATTTGGCATATAACTGATTATTCTTCAAGGTGTGAAGCACACGTCGAAGATGCCGCTCATGCTCCTCTCGACTGCTGGAGTAAATCAAGATATCATCAATAAATACAACCACAAAAGAATCCAAATAAGGCTTGAACACCCGATTCATCAAATCCATAAATGCTGCTGGAGCATTTGTCAACCCAGATGACATCACTAGGAACTCGTAATGCCCATACCGAGTCCGAAAAGCTGTCTTAGGGACATCAGATGCCCTAATCTTTAACTGATGGTAACCAGATCTCAAATCAATTTTCGAAAATACCTTGGCACCTTGAATCTGATCAAATAAGTCATCAATTCTTGGCAGCGGATATTTTTTTTTGATAGTGGCCTTGTTCAACTGCCGATAATCTATACACATCCACATTGAGCCATCTTTTTTCTTTACAAATAATACCGGTGCACCCCAGGGCGAGACACTAGGTCTAATGAATCCCTGATCAAGCAAGGCTTGTAACTGCTCTTTCAATTCTTTCAACTCTGGCGGGGCCATACGGTATGGTGGAATAGAAATGGGCTGAGTGCCAGGAGCCAAATCAATACAGAAGTCAATATCTCTGTCGGGTGGCATCCTCGGCAGATCTGCAGGAAATACTTCCGAAAATTCACGAACAACTGGTACTGAGTCCATAGAAGGACATCCGCACTGGGATCGCGAATATAAGCCAAATAGGCTAGACACCCTTTCTCTACCATACGCCGAGCTTTCATATAAGAAATAACCCTGCTGGTAGAATGGCCAGGAGTTCCTTTCCACTCTAATCAAGGTAACCCCGGCATAGCTAGGGTCACTGTCTTGGCATGACAGTCCAATATAGCATGATAAGGAGACAACCAATCCATACCCAAGATGACATCAAAATCTACCATATCAAGAAGTAAAAGATCCACACTAGTTTCAAGATTACCAATAGTAACCACACACGAACGGTAGACATGATTTACTACCATAGAGTCTCCCAACGGTGTAGATACACACACAAAATCACTTAGAGAATCACAAGGCACAACCAAATATGAAGCAAAATAGGAGGACACATAGGAATAAGTAGATCCTGGATCAAATAAAACTGAAGCATCTCTATGGCAAACTGGAATAATACCTGTGATCACAGCATCAGATGACTCGGCCTCAGGCCTAGCTGGAAAAGTATAAAATCGGGGCTGGGCCCCACCACTCTAAACTGCATCTCTGGGACGGCCTCTAACTGGCTGGCCTCCACCTCTAACGGTCTGACCTCCACCTCTAATGGCCTGACCTCCACCTCTAATGGCATGACCTCCACCTCTAACTGTTTGACCCCTACCTCTAGCTGGCTGAGCAGGCGGTGAAGCAACCAGTACCGGTATGATGGCACGAGAATCTTGCCGAGATCTATTACTCGCTAGTCTAGGGCAATACCTCCTGATGTGACCAATGTTCCCACACTCATAACACCCATCCTGATGTCGTGGCTGCTGAAGCTGAAGCTAACCCAGATGGGGTGGATAACCACTGTAGTAACTTTGGAGTGGTGGTGCACTGATAGGAGTTGAATGTGCACTGAATACTGGCTGCCTAGAGTAAGGCATAATAGGACCGTTACTCCCTGAAGCACCGGGAGATACATTGAGTGCTGAATGAAATGGTCTGGGAGGATGACCCCTACCAAAATTACCCCTGCCTCCAGACGAGGCACCACTGTAACCACCGACCTGACGAGGCCTCTTATCGGAACTCTACCCTCTTTCCTGTGCAAGGACCATCTCGATCCTCCTTGCGACATTAGCAGCCGCCTGAAAAGAAATCTCACTTCCGGTCTCCTTGGCCATCTGAAGTCTGATAGGGTGAGTGAGTCCCTCAATGAAACTCCTCACTCTCTCTCCCTCCGTAGGTAGTAAAAGGAGAGCATGATGGACCAAATCCATAAAACGGGACTCATATTGAGTAACAATCATACTGCCCTGCTGTAGACACTCAAATTGCTTGCAAAATTCCTCTCTCAGTGTGATAGGGAGGAACTTCTCCAGAAATAGCTAAGAGAACTGCTCCCAGGTAAGTGTAGGTGATCCGACTGGTCGGGTCAATGTATAATCTCTCCACCACCTCTTGGCGGAACCCGTCATCTGGAATACGGCAAAATCAACTCCATTGGTCTCAACTATACCCACGTTTTGCAGCACCTCGTGGCAGCGTTCAAGATAATCCTGTGGGTCCTCATAAGGTGTACCACTGAAGTAAACTGGAAAGAGCTTAGTAAACTTATCCAGTCTCAATAAGGCCTCAAAAGACATGGCGGGCCTATCACCGGTCTGTGCCGCAATAACTGGCTGAACTACCCTAACTAGCGGGGCTGCTGGAGCCTGATTCTGGGGAGCCATCTGCTCCGGGGCGGGAGTAGTGGGAGTTTGTGCTCCTCCCCCAGCCTGTGAGATGGCTGGTGCCACTAGAAATGTACCATTCTGAGCCACACCCTCCATAAGACTCACCAATCAGACTAGAGCGTCCTGAAGCACTGGAGTGGCTATGAATCCTTCCGGGACCTGAACTGGTCCAATTGGTACATTCTGAACTGGGACCTCCTCCTGAAGGTCTACCTGAGGTTCTTCAACAGGTGCAGTTGCTCGAGCTCTAGACTGAGCTTTACCTCGGCCTCTAGCATGACCTCGGCCTCGACCTCTACCCCTGGCCATAGTTGCCACCGGGGGTTCTGGTTCCTGTCCATCGGTAGAGGTATTATGCGTTCTCACCATCTGCGAGTGAATAAAAGTAGAATGGTTCAATCATCGATGATAGAATAAAATTGCACGACAGAATAAGAAAGAAGTGATATTGTTCCTAAACTTCATAGCCTCTGAGAGATAAGTACAGACGTCTTCGTACCGATCTTTCAGACTCTACTAAGCTTGCTCGTGGCTCGTGAGACCTATGTAACCTAGTGCTCTAATACCAACTGTCATGACCCGAATTTCCCACCTTCGGACCGTGATGGCGCCTAACATTTTACTTGCTAGGCAAGCCAACGTTAAAATAATATTATCTATTTTAAAACAATTTTTAAATTTATTAATAATAAAGAAACAAATGCGGAAGTAAGGTCTGAAATATAGTGAATAATCCATAAAAATAACGGCGTCTAAATACCATCCCAGAATTGGTGTCACAAGTGCACGAGCTTCTAGAATAATAAAAATAAAGGTCTGAATAAAATAAAGCTGTCTGGAAATAAACACACAGCTAAGGTACAGTAGACGGGAACTTCAGAACTGCAAACGCCGTGCAGTTATACCTCAAGTCTCCTCTGAGTAGCTGAAATCCGAGCAAGTCTATGGTACGCCGCTGGGACCAACTCCGAAATCTGCACAAGAAGTGCAGAGTGTAGTATCAGTACAACCGACCCCATGTACTGGTAAGTGCTGAGCCTAACCTCGACGAAGTAGTGACGAGGCCAAGGCGGTTCACTTACATTAACCTGTATGCAATATTAGTTACAACATCAATAATAGAAATAAATCAGGTAACTCATTTATAATGGTTGAAGCCAACTCAGCAGTTATAACCAATTATCATTTCCATAAATTCTGTTGCAGCGTGCAACCCGCTCTCACAATATATTCACATTCAATTATGTTGCAGCGTGCAACCCGCTCTCCCAATATTTTTCTTTTAATCAAGTATGTCATATATTTATTTCAATCAAGTATATATATAGACTTTTAAATAAGTCTGTTGCGGCGTGCAATCCGATCCCCTAATATTGACTTTTTAATAAGTCTATTGCGGCGTGCAATCCGATCCTCCAATATTAACTTTTTAACAAGTCTGTTGCGGCGTGCAACCCGATCCTCCAATATGGACTTTTAAACAAGTCTGTTGCGGCGTGTAACCCAATCCTCCAATATATTCATTTACCAATTCTTATAGAATAAATTGCCCCAATAAATGCAACAATTAATATAAAATTTTAAAACAACAAGCATTCAATAGTTATGATTTAATTATGAAACAAGCAATGACAATTAGCAATTTATTATGAAAATCGGGGAGAAAATAGACAGTTTAATATTTAATATGCTAAATGTCAAGTAGCAATTAATACACATAAATCAAATAGCATGTAACAATTATTGCAGGAATTCAAGAATTAATATTTGTCAAGGAATAGGAAAGAAATAATTATTATAACAATTAATTCGTGTCTTGGAACAATTTATGATTTTCAAATAATTATGCAAATAATTAATTTGACGACGTATAGACACTCGTCACCTCGCCTATACGTCGTTCACATGCATTTCACATAACAAATAATTTAAGGGTTCTATCCCTCAAGTCAAGGTTAAACACGACACTTACCTCGCTATGCAAATTCCAATAAATTACTCGACCACAGCTTTTCCTTTTAAATTTGTCTCCAAAAGCTTCAAATCTATTCACAAATAATTCGATATACTCAATACAAATCGTAGGAATTAATTCCATATGAATTTACTAATTTTCCGGTTAAAAATCCGAAATTCACTTTAAAAATTGACAGTGGGGCCCACATCTTAAATCTCGAAAAAACTTATGAAATCCAAACACCCATTCCGAGACGAGTCCAACCATACAAAAATTATCAAATTCCGACATCGGATTGACCTTCGAATCTTCGTATTACATTTTTGGAAGGTTTTGTAAAAATCTGATTTTTCTTCCATAAATTCATGGATTCATGATGTAAATGAGTATAGAATCATGAAATATAATCAATATAGGATAAGGAACACTTACCCCAATTTTTTCCCGTGAAAATCGCCCAAAAATTGCCTAAATCGAGCTCCCCAAACTCAAAAATGAGTAAAATGGCTAAACTCCCCGTTTTATGGGGTTTCTGGCGTTTTCGAGCGCCACAGGTAGCGTGGGGCGCTACCTGTGGCGCACTTTCCAGTACACCAATAATTCCCAGCGCCAGGGCTAGCGCCCCACGCTACCCTGGGCGCTGGCGGCTACGAAAAATCCTTCCCGACACGAAAATGGGCATAACCCTCTCATACGATGTCCGAATTCGATGATTCTTTTTGCTATGGCTCCAAAATTTCAATACGGATCTAATGCTTCCATAAAAACTGAATTTAGAATTCCTTTGCTTAATGGGATACCACTTATTCTTGAAGAAACAACGTCGAACGTTCTTGAAATGCCAAAATTAAATTCTGTTGACCACCCGAAATCTACCCGAGACCCTCGGGATCTCAACCAAATATACCAAAAAGTCCTAAAACATTATACGGACTTACTCGGGGTCTCATATCACGTCAAACGATGCTGAAATTATAATTCACACCTCGATTCGGACTTTTGAGTTTCAAAACTTTTCAATTTACAAATCTTGTGCCAAAACATGTTAAATGAATCCGGAATGACTTTAAATTTGGCATACGAGTCATATATGACATAACGGAGCTATTCCAATTTTCAGAATCAGATTCTGACCTCGATATCAAAAAGTCAACCCCGTGGTCAAACTTAGAAATCTTTAGCCTTTAAATTACTAGTTTCCGTTAAATGGTCATAACTTGAGATAGGGACCTCCAAATTAAATTTCGGGCATACACCCAAGTCCCAAATCACGATACGAGCTACTGGAGTTGTCAAAATACTGATCCGACTCCATTTGCTCAAAATATTGACCAGAGTTTTAAGGCTCTATTTCACATTTTAATCCATTTTTCACATAAAAACTTTCAGGAAAATTTTACGGACTGCACACGCAAGTCGAGGAATGATAAACGGTGCTTTTCGAAGTCTTAGAACATAGAATTACTTAGTAAATTTAAAGATGACATTTTGGGTCATCACAGTTATACACATACCTATTTACTTAATTTGATGGCATATTTTATCATATATAAATATGGTTAAGTAATATTAACTATTTATATTGAGTTATCATTATAATTAATACACTTGTAATATACCTATATGAAATATAGTACATATAATGAATAACTTATGGTATTATTACAATAGTACGTAATATCAAAATAGTATTATAATTAATAGGTGAAATACTATACTACATATATGATTGTAACCTAAAAGATATAGGTAATTATTGTATTAAAATGTATTAGTGTAGGTATATTATAACCTAATTATATAACCATAATTGGTAACTGTACAATTATATAATATGTAATAATTTATAATATAACCCTATACTTTAGATAATGATATCATTAATTTGGGTATATTAATACGTGATAATAATTATACAGTTTAGTGATATTAATATATATGGATATATTATAAGTTATAGTAATATTATTATATTTAATAGTTATGGTATAATTACCTATAATATCAACCCAACGTTAATCTTGGTTACAATTTAATAGGTACTTATGTACGATAACGAGTATATATAATTAATGAATCCATTATAATTTAGACTCATCAAGTATAGGTATAGTATGATTAACCTATATGATATTCAATTGTATATCTTTATGCTTATATATTTCTATTGGTAGTATGAGTAAACCTTCAATCATAGGTTAACCTGAGTTGATTACATTAAATGTAGTTGGTATATTACATAATCATATATTTACCTACATATCTATATTATCTATTATAATATTATATATTAGTATTGATTAACAATAAGTATATAAATTGATAATACTGACCTATATGATGATACATTAATACTAAAGTTTATAATTAGTACATCACAATTAGTATTTATATTGTATAATTGGTTCCTATATAGTATATATACTTATTATATTCTATGGTACTTATTATAGTTAACAAATAATTATTATATATAATTATAAGGTTAATAGGAATATGATAGTTAGTAATTAGGTATAGTAATATAAATCGGATTAATCACTATTATACTTTCACAATATTAATATACTACTAGTATATTAGTCTGAATATACTAAGAATTGGATTTATAATGATTATTATAACTATTATCAGAAATAAGTATTAGATAGTACTTCTTATATTATGATTAAATCTATTAATTATAATTACAATATGAGATATGAAATGGGTTAAATTATATACAGGAGGTAATTTATTATGGTAAATGTTGATCATATATACATCTCAAGTGTATGGTTAATACACTCTAATTGATATGGCTTATGCATTGTATTAACCATATAGTATAATTGAATAATCTGTATGACCAAATTATTGTATATACCGATTAATATAAGTAACAAGATGTAGTCAATAAATACATTAATTAGTAAAGTATATACATTATTAATGTTGTATTATACTCGTGTATAATACAATTAGGTTAAATAATTGTATAACAATACCTATAATTGGTAATATATAATTTGATAACACTATATCTCGTATAACCACATACATATTTTTATACTTGAGATGTATATATGATAATAACACATAATTGTAATATAATTCGGAATAATACTATTATCGATTATAGTATATACCAATTAATGCTATCTATTACTAGATAGTATACATAATGTATACTATACTGGATTAATATATGTAAGTCAATATATGAAAGATAACTATAGGTTCCACATAAACCTATAGTTAAGAGCATGTATGATGTGACCAGTATATGTATGATACCTATATAGACTATCTTAATATTAACTTAATATATACTATTATTATGCATTAATTATACAATATGATTGGGTATAATTGTATAATTTATGAATTTAGTATATCAATAATAGTAACCTATGTATAGTTTATATAGGTATCATACATATACTGGTGGTTATGAGTATCTATTTAATTGTATAATGGCTTTTCATAAATGTTACCAATTAGGTTATTGGTTATATAATTAAATATTTAATTATATAATTGTTATCAGTAATCTAATAATTATAGGTAATATTACTTAACCATATATCATATTCGATTATATAATAGTCATATCGGAGTGAATACATAATTAACCCCCTCTAATGATAGCATATTATTTAATATTGGACACATAATATACCATGTACGATAAATGATATGTGAGGCATACTAGTATAAATAGTGAAAAATAATTGGGTAAACATATAAATGACTATTAGATTGGTATCCACATGGTAACTTAAAATTTGGTATCGTAAGCATCACATGGGGAAATATATGTTGGGTATAGGTATGAAATAGGTTATTATCATGGTATATCACAATGGCTATATACCATAATATTAATGATTGTTTATGCTATTATATCATATATGCATTAATTACCTAATGCATATTATCAATCTATAGTAATTAACCATATCACTTGTTACTATTATATGTATACATTAAATCAGAAAATAGACTAAATTATAATATGTATACTTAAATTAATAGGGTATCAACACTATAGATTTATGACATAAATTATAATTAGTGTTAGGTTATATGCTGATAAAAGGTATTATGGATAAATTAATGTTAGGTAACCTATAGTTACTAAATCACATGGAATTATATGAATACGATATCATATATTGTCATAAATGGTATACTATATTATACTATTCTATATTATAAATGGAATACTATATTATATATTATACTATTATACTATATTGTCATAAATGACCATATACTATTATGTATAATAATAAGTTAATATTATCATAATTACATAATATGATTACGTAACCTAATTGTTCATATTAATATAGTGATATAATATTTTATATATACTATATATGATATATCATGTAATAGTTTTATATTGATAATTATTAATAACTATGTTATTAATCTATGATAACTAATAACTATATATTGATTATATCTTTATAAATATATTATGTATTTATAAATTACATAATATAAAATAGGTAAATAATATAATTAAGCATTATAATTGGGTTACATAATATATCCATATATTATACTATAGGTAAATATGTGTAATATCATATTTAATAATATTAACATATCATATTGATAACCTATATAGTTTATCATAATATGTATATAACCATAGGTAATTATCTTAGATAAGAATGAATATATACGACATGGTAACCTTAATTACTATATTGGTATATGGTATCATGTATATATAACTAATTGATAGTTTATACGTACATAATAATAGGTATACCTCAAGTTATAGATATATATGTTACTATATGACCAATACCACTGATTATTAGTAAGAATTTATAAATACTTAACATAGTTATATATCACACTAACCAGATCATACGAGTATTCATTATTTGACCAATTGTACTATATTTAACATAGTTATATATAATAACATATTATCATAGTTATTATAACGTATATCTATAATGTAATGGTAATTAACCTATAATAATATTATTTATCATATAATATTAATATATATTATACTATGGCATAATCGTAATGTTTATATCTAGTTAAAATTACATTTTAACTATGTAATTATTAACAATTACATATACTAGTTTGTAATATATCTGACCTATTAATTATATAGTATTATATACTATAATGTACTAATAGTACAATAATTTAATAGTAAATATTATTATAATTTCCATATAACCCAAGATATTATATACAGTTATTAATGTTATAGGTTACATTAATAACTATATAGTAAATATATAATCTATTAAATAGTATGAACTATTTAATACAATATTTTCATTAAATATTATTATATGTATAGTATGTTAATTATTTTATATAACATACTATATGATATACTATAACCTTAAGTTTACCTATAAGTGAATACATCTGGTATTACCTATAAGTTTACATATTAACGAATATATACCTCATACCATAGTCACCGCCCCATCATGACTTCTCCTCATTGTTTTGCGTTTTACGGTCAAAAAACTAGAATTCCGTCCGATTCCCATATTTTCGTGTGCTATAGACCACGCCTTCCGAGTGGGTCAGGCGCCCCAAAACTGGATCGCTTAAAATTTTTTCGAGCCATCAAATTCGACCTAAGGAACCATAGTCACCGCCCTTCCTTGACCGTTCCTCGTTTATTTGAGTTTTACGGACAAAAAACTAGAATTCTGCCTGATTCCCATATTTTCGTGTGATATAGCCCACGCCTTCTGAGTGGGCCCGGGCCCCCTAGAAAAGCGGATCGCTTAAAAATTTTTCGGGACATCAAATATAACCTAAGGAACCATAGTCACCGCCCCGTCATGACTGGTCCTTGTTTTCTTGCGTCTTACGGCCAAAAAACTAGAATTTCGCCTGATTCCCATATTTTCATGTGCTATAGCCCACACCTTCGGAGTGGGCCCGGACACCCCATCATCGGATAGCCTAAAATTTTTTTGGGCCATCAAATACGACCTAAGGAACCATAGTCATCACCCTGTCATAACTGCTCCTTGTTGTTTTACGTCTTACAGCCAAAAAACTAGAAATCTTCCCGATTCCCATAGTTTCGTGTGCTATAGCCCACGCCTTCTGAGTTGGCCCGGGCCCCCTAGAAAAGCGGATCGCTTAAAAAATTTTCGGGCCATCAAATACGACCTAAGGAACCATAGTCACCGCCCCGTCATGACTGCTCCTCATGTTTTTGCATTTTATAGCCAAAAAACTAGAATTCCGCCCGATTCACATATTTTCGTGTGCTATATCCCACGCATTCCGAGTGGGCTCGGGCCCCCTGAAACCTAATAGCCTAAACATTTTCCGAGCCATCAAATATGACCTGAGGAATCATAGTCACTGTCCCGCCATGACCGTTCCTTATTTTTTTGCATTTTAAGGCAAAAAAACCAGAATTCAGCCCGATTCCAATATTTTTGTGTGCGATATAGCCCACGCCTTCCGAGTGGGCCCGGGCTCCCCAGAATCGGATCGCCTAAAAAATTTTCGGGCCATGAAATATGACCTAAGCAACTATAGTCACTGCCCCGTCATGACTACTCCATTTTTGTTTTTGCGTTTTACGGACAAGAAACTAGAATTCTACCTGATTCCCATATTGTCGTGTGCTATAGCCCACGCCTCCGAGTGGGTCTGGCCCCCCAGAACCGGATCGCCTAAAATTTTCCCGGGGCATCAAATACGACCTAAGGAACCATAGTCACCGCCCTTCCTTGACCGTTCCTCGTTAATTTGAGTTTTACGGACAAAAAACTAGAATTTCGTCCGTTTCCCATATTTTCGTGTGCTATAGCCCACGCCTTCCGAGTAGGCCCTGGCCCCCTAGAAAAGCGGATCGCTTAAAAATTTTCTGGGCCATCAAATACAACATAAGGAACCATAGTCACCGCCCCATCATGACTGCTCCTCATTGTTTTGCGTTTTACGGCCAAAAAACTAGAATTCCGGCCGATTCCCATATTTTCATGTGCTATAGCCCACGCCTTCCGGGTAGGCTCGGGCCCCCCAGAACTGGGTCGCCTAAAATTTTTCCGGGCAATCAAATACCACCTAAGGAACAATAGTCATCGTCTCTCCATAACCGTTCAGCGTTTATTTGAGTTTTACGGCCAAAAAGCTAGAATTTCGCCCGATTCCCATATTTTCGTGTGCTACTTCCCAGTGGGCATCAAAACATTTTCCGCCCGATCGCTTAAAATGTTTCCGGGCCATCAAAAATGACCTAAGGAACCATAGTCAACCCCCCTCCATGACCGCTCCTTGTTTGTTTTTTGCGTTTTACAGCCAAAAAAACTAGAATTTCGCCCGATTCCCATATTTTCATGTGCTATAGCCAACGCCTTCCGAGTAGGCCCGTGCCCCCAGAAACGGATCACCTAAATTTTTTTCGGGCCATCAAATACGACCTAAGGAACCATAGTCACCACCCTGTCATGACTACTCCTCATTTCTTTGAGTTTTACTGCCAAAAAACTAGAATTTTTCCTGATTCCCAAATTTTTGTGTGCTATAGACCACGCCTTCCGAGTGGGTCGGGCCCCCCAGAACCGGATCGCCTAAAATTTTTTCGGGCCATCAAATACAACCTAAGGAACCATATTCATCACCTTGCCATGACCATTCCTCGTTTATTTGCGTTTTATGGCCAAAAAACTAGAATTCTACCCGATTCTCATATTTTCGTGTGCTACATTCCAGTGGGCAGGGCCCCCGGACACGTAAAATGTTTTGGGGCCATAAAAAATGACCTAAGGAAAAATAGTCACCACCCTGCAATGACCGTTCCTCGTTTATTTGCGTTTTACGGCCAAAAACTAGAATTCCGCCCGATTCCCATATTTTCGTATGCTATATCCCACGCATTCCGAGTGGGCTCATGCCCCCCGAAACCGAATCGCCTAAACTTTGCAAAAAATGAGGAACGGTCATGGAGGGGCGGTGACTATGGTTCCTTAGGTCGTATTTGATAGCCCGTAAATATTTTAGGCGATCGGGGTCCGGGGGGCCCAGAACCAACTAGGAAGGCATGGGCTATAGCACACGAATATATGGGAATCGGGCAGAATTCTAGTTCTTTGGCCATAAAACGCAAAACAACGAGGAACGGCCATTGCGGGGCGGAGACTATGTTTCCTTAGATCAAATTTGATAGCCTGGAAAAATGTTAGGTATTCGGGGTCCGGGGATTCGGAGCCACTCAGAAGGCATGGGCTATAGCACAAGAAAATATGGGAATCACGCAAAATTCTAGTTTTTTGGTCGTAAAAAGCAAAATAACGAGGAACGGTCATGGAAGGGCGGTGAATATGGTTCCTTAGGTCTTATTTGATAGTTCAGAAAAATTTTAGGCGATCGGGGTCCGGAGGGCCCGGACCCACTAGGGAGGCGTGGGCTATATATAGCACACGAATATATGGGAATCGGGCGGAATTCTAGTTTTTTGGCCGTAAAACGCAAAACAACGAGGAACGGCCATGGCGGGGTGGTGTCTATGGTTCCTTAGGTTATATTTGATGGCCTAGTAAAATGTTAGGCAATCCGGTTTTGGGGGACCCGGGCCCACTCGGAAGGCGTGGGCTAGAGCACACGAAAATATGGGAATCGGGAGGAATTCTAGTTTTTTGGTCGTAAAAAGCAAAACAATGAGGAAAGGTCATGGCAGGGCGGTGACTATGGTTCCTTAGGACGTATTTGATGGCCCAAATAAATTTTAGGCGATCGGGATTCGGGGGGCCCTGACCCACTCGGAAGGCGTGGGCTTAGCACACGAAAATATGGGAATCGGGTGGAATTCTTTGTTTTTTGGCCGTAAAACGCAAAACAACGAGGAACGGCCATGGTGGGGCGGTGAGTATGGTTCCTTAGGTCGTATTTGATGGCCCAAAATAATTTTAGGCGATCGGGGTCCGGGATCCCGTACCCACTCGGAAGGCATGGGCTATAGCACACGAATATATGGGAATCGGGCAGAATTCTAGTTTTTTGGCCGTAAAACGCAAAAGAACGAGGAACGGCCATGGTGGGGCGGTGACTATGATTCCTTAGGTCATATTTGATGGCCCTGAATAATTTTAGGCGATCGGGGTCCGGAGGCTCGGACCCACTCGAAGGCAGGGGCTACAGCACATGAAAATATGGGAATCAGGCGAAATTCTAGTTTTCTTGCCGTAAATTGCAAAACAGCGAGGAAAGACCACGGCGGGGCGGTGACTATGGATCCTTAGGTCATATTTGATGGCTCGGAAAAAGTTTAGGTGATCGGGGTCCGGGGGTCCCGATCCCACTCGGAAGGCGTGGGCTACAACACTCGAATATATGGGAATCGGGCAGAATTCTTGTTTTTTGGCCGTAAAACGCAAAGCAACGAGGAACGACCATGGAGGGGCGGTGACTATGGTTCCATAGGTCGTATTTGATGGCCTGGAAAAATGTTAAGCAATTCGGTTTTGGGGTACCCGGGCCCACTCGGAAGGCGTGGGCTCTGCACACGAAAATATGGGAATCGGGCGGAATTCTACTTTTTTGGTCGTAAAAAGCAAAACAACGAGGAACGATCATGGTGGGGCGATGACTATGGTTCCTTAGGTCGTATTTGATGGCCCAAATAAATTTTAGGTGATTGGGATCCGGGGGGCCCGGACGCACTCGGAAGGCATTGTCTACAGCTCACTAAAATATGGCAATCGCACGAAATTCTAGTTTTTTGGACGTAAAAAGGAAAAAAATGAGGAACGGTCATGGCGGGGCGGTGACTACTGTTCCTTAGGTCGTAGTTGATGGCCCAAAAATATTTTAGACGATCAGGGTCCGGGGGCCCTGACCCACTTGGAAGGCGTGGGCTATATCTCACGAAAATATGGGAATCGGGCGAAATTCTAGTTTTTCGGCCGTAAAACGCAAAACAACAAGGAACGGCCATGGCGGGGCGGTGACTATGGTTCCTTAAGTCGTATTTGATGGCCTAGAATAATTTTAGGCGATCGGGGTCCGGGTGCCCGAACCCACTCGAAAGGCGTGGGCTATAGCACACGAATATATGGTAATCGGGCGGAATTCTAGTTTTTTGGCCTAAAACGCAAAAGAACGAGGAACGGCTATGGAGGGGAGGTGACTATGGTTCCTTAGGTCGTATTTGATGGCCCCGAATAATTTTAGCCGATCCGGGTCCGGGGGCTCAGACCCACTCGTAAGGCATGGGCTATAGCACACGAAAATATGTGAATCACGCAAAATTCTAGTTTTTTGGTCGTAAAAAGCAAAACAACGAGGAACGGTCATGGCAGGGTGGTGACTATGGTTCCTTAGGTCGTATTTGATAGTTCAGAAAAATTTTAGGCGATCGGGGTCCGGAGGGCCCGGACCCACTAGGAAGGCGTGAGCTATATATAGCACACGAATATATGGGAATCGGGCGGAATTCTAGTTTTTTGGCCGTAAAACGCAAAACAACGAGGAACGGCCATGGCGGGGCGGTGACTATGGTTCCTTAGGTCGTATTTGATGGCCTAGAAAAATGTTAGGCAATCCGGTTTTGGGGGACACGGGCCCACTCGGAAGGCGTGGGCTAGAGCACACGAAAATATGGGAATCGGGAGGAATTCTAGTTTTTTGGTCGTAAAAAGCAAAACAATGAGGAACGGTCATGGCAGAGCGGTGACTATGGTTCCTTAGGACGTATTTGATGGCCCAAATAAATTTTAGGCGATCGGGGTCCGGGGGGCCCTGACCCACTCGGAAGGCGTGGGCTTCGCACACGAAAATATGGGAATCGGGTGGAATTCTCATTTTTTGGCCGTAAAACGCAAAACAACGAGGAACGGCCATGGTGGGGCGGTGACTATGGTTCCTTAGGTCGTATTTGATGGCCCAAATAAATTTTAGGTGATTGGGATCCGGGGGGCCAGGACGCACTCGGAAGGCATGGGCTACAGCTCACTAAAATATGGCAATCGCACGAAATTCTAGTTTTTTGGACGTAAAAAGGAAAAGAATTGAGGAACGGTCATGGCGGGGCGGTGACTACTGTTCCTTAGGTCGTAGTTGATGGCCCGAAAATATTTTAGGCGATCGGGGTCCGGGTGCCCGGACCCACTTGGAAGGCGTGGGCTATATCTCACGAAAATATGGGAATCGGGCGAAATTCTAGTTTTTTGGCCGTAAAACGCAAAACAACGAGGAACGGCCATGACGGGGCGGTGACTATGGTTCCTTAGATCAAATTTGATAGCCTGAAAAAATGTTAGTTAATCGGGGTCCGGGGGCTCGGACCCACTCAGAAGGCATGGGCTATAGCACACAAAAATATGGGAATCAGGCAAAATTCTAGTTTTTTGGTCGTAAAAAGCAAAACAACGAGGAACAGCCATGACGGGGCGGATACTATGGTTCCTTAGGTCGTATTTGATAGTCCAAAAATTTTTTAGGCGATCGGGGTCCGAAGGGCCCGGACCCACTAGGAAGGCGTGGGCTATATATAGCACACGAATATATGGGAATCGGGCGGAATTCTAGTTTTTTGGCCGTAAAACGCAAAACAACGAGGAACGACCATGGCGGGGCGGTGACTATGGTTCCTTAGGTCGTATTTGATGGCCTAGAAAAATGTTAGGCAATCCGGTTTCGGGGGACCCGGGCCCACTCGGAAGGCGTGGGCTAGAGTACACGAAAATATGGGAATCGGGAGGAATTCTAGTTTTTTAGTCGTAAAAAGCAAAACAATGAGGAACGGTCATGGTGGGGCCGTGACTATGATTCCTTAGGACGTATTTGATGGCCCAAATAAATTTTAGGCGATCGGGGTCCGGGATCCCGTACCCACTCGGTAGGCGTGGGCTATAGCACACGAATATATGGGAATCGGGCGGAATTCTAATTTTTTGGCCGTAAAATGCAAAAGAACGAGGAACGGCCATGGCGGGGTGGTGACTATGTTTCCTTAGGTCATATTTGATATCCCTGAATAATTTTAGGCGATCGGGGTCCGGGGGCTCGGACCTACTCGAAGGCAGGGGCTACAGCACATGAAAATATGGGAATCGGGCTAAATTCTAGTTTTCTTGCCGTAAATTACAAAACAAGGAGGAACACCACGGCGGGGCGGTGACTATGGTTCCTTAGGTCGTATTTCATGGCTCGGAAAAAGTTTAGGCGATCGGGGTCCGGGGGTCCCGGTCCCACTCGGAAGGCGTGGGCTACAGCACTCGAATATATGGGAATCAGGCGGAATTCTAGTTTTTTGGCCGTAAAACGCAAAACAACGAGGAACGGCCATGGAGGGGCGGTGACTATGGTTCCATAGGTCATATTTGATGGCCTGGAAAAATGTTTGGCAATCCGGTTTTGGGGTACCCGGGCCCACTCGGAAGGAGTGGGCTCTGCACACGAAAATATGGGAATCGGGCGGAATTTTACTTTTTTGGTCGTAAAAAGCAAAACAACGAGGAACGGTCATGGCGGGGCGGTGACTATGGTTCCTTAGGTCGTATGTGATGACCCAAATAAATTTTAGGTGATTGGGATATGCGGGGCCCGGACCCACTCGGAAGGCATGGGCTACAGCTCACTAAAATATGGCAATCGCACGAAATTATAGTTTTTTGGACGTAAAAAGGAAAAAACTGAGGAACGGTCATGGCGGGGCGGTGACTACTGTTCCTTAGGTCGTAGTTGATGGCCCGAAAATATTTTAGGCGATCAGGGTCCTGGGGCTCTGACCCACTTGGAAGGCGTGGGCTATATCTCACGAAAATATGGGAATCGGGCGAAATTCTAGTTTTTTGGCCGTAAAACGCAAAACAACGAGGAACGGCCATGGCGGGGCGGTGACTATGGTTCCTTAAGTCGTATTTGATGGCCTAGAATAATTTTAGGCGATCGGGGTCCGGGTGCCCGGACCCACTCGAAAGGCGTGGGGCACACGAATATATGGTAATCGGGGGAAATTCTAGTTGTTTGGCCGTAAAACGCAAAAGAACGAGGAACGGCCATGGAGGGGAGGTGACTATGATTCCTTAGGTCGTATTTGATGGCCCCGAATAATTTTAGGCGATCCGGGTCCGGGGGCTCGGACCCACTCGGAAGGCAGGGGCTATAGCACACGAAAATATGGGAATCAGGCGAAATTCTAGTTTTTTTGCCGTAAATGCAAAACAACGAGGAACAACCACGGCTGGGCGGTGACTATGGTTCCTTAGGTCGTATTTAATGGCCTCGAATAATTTTAGGCGATCAGGGTATAGCACACGAAAATATGGGAATCGGGCGAAATTCTAGTTTATTGGCCGTAAAATGCAAAACAACGAGGAACGGCCACGGCTGGGCGGTGACTATGGTTCCTTAGGTAGTATTTGATGTACCGAGAATAATTTTAGGCGATTGGGGTCCGGGGGTCCCGGTCCCACTCAGAAGGCGTGGGCTACAGCACTCGAATATATGGGAATCGGGCGGAATTCTAGTTTTTTAGCCGTAAAACGCAAAACAACGAGGAACGGCCATGGTGGGGAGTTGACTATGGTTCCTTAGGTCGTATTTGATGGCCCAGAATAATTTTAGGCGATCTAGGTTCGGGGACCCGGACCCACTCGGAAGGCGTGGGCTATAGCACATGAATATATGGGAATCGGGCGAAATTCTAATTTTTTGGCCGTAAAACGCAAAAGAACGAGGAACGGCCATGGCAGGGCGGTGACTATGGTTCCTTAGGTCGTATTTGATGGCCCCGAATAATTTTAGGCGATCGGGTCCGGGGGCTCGGACCCACTCGGAAGGCAGGGGCTATAGCACACGAAAATATGGGAATCGGGCAAAATTCTAGTTTTTTTGCCGTAAATTGCAAAACAACGAGGAAATATAACGGCGGGGCAGTGACTATGGTTACTTAGGTCGTATTTGATGCCTCGAAAAAAGTTTAGGCGATCGGGGTCCGGGGATCCCGGTCCCACTCGGAAGACGTGGGCTACATCATACGAATATATGAGAATCGGGCATAATTCTAATAATTTGGCCATAAAATGCAAAACAACGAGGAACGACCATGGAAGGGCGGTGACTATAGTTCCTTAGGTCGTATTTGATGGCCTAAAAAAATGATAGGCAATCCGGTTTCGGGGTACCCGGGCCCACTCGGAAGGCGTGGGCTCTGCACATGAAAATATGGGAATTGGGCAGAATTCTACTTCTTTCGTCGTAAAAAAGCAAAACAACGAGGAACGGTCATGGCGGGGCGGTGACTATGGTTCCTTAGGTCATATTTGATGGCCCGAATAAATTTTAGGTGATCGGAAGGCATGGGCTATAGCTCACGAAAATATGGCAATCGCACGAAATTCTAGTTTTTTGGACGTAAAAAGAAAAAAAAACGAGGAACGGTCAATGGCGAGGCAGTGACTATGGTTCCTTAGGTAGTAGTTGATGGCCCGTAAATATTTTAGGCGATCGGGGTCCGGGGGCCCGGAACCACTTGGAAGACGTGGGCTATTCCCACGAAAATATGGGAATCAGGCGAAATTCTAGTTTTTTAGACGTAAAAAGGAAAACAAATGAGGAACAGCCATGGCGGGACCGTGACTATGGTTCCTTAGGTCGTATTTTATGGCCCCGAATAATTTTAGGCAATCAGGGTCCGGAGGCCCGGACCCACTCGGAAGGCATGGGCTATAGCTCACAAAAATATGGCAATCGCACGAAATTCTAGTTTTTTGGACGTAAAAAGGAAAAAAATGAGGAACAACCATGGTGGGGCGGTGACTATGGTTCCTTAGGTCGTATTTGATGGCCCTGAATAATTTTAGGCGATCAGGGTATAGCACACGAAAATATGGGAATCGGGCAAAATTCTAGTTTATTGGCCGTAAAATGCAAAACAACGAGGAACGGCCATGGCTGGGCGGTGACTATGGTTCCTTAGGTAGTATTTGATGGCCCGGATTATTATTTTAGGCAATTGGGGTCCGGGGGTCCCGGTCCCACTCGGAAGGCGTGGGTTACAGCACTCGAATATATGGGAATCAGGCAGAATTCTAGTTTTTTAGCCGTAAAATGCAAAATAATGAGGAACGGCCACGGTGGAGCGTTGACTATGGTTCCTTAGGTCGTATTTGAATGCCCAAAATAATTTTATGCGATCGGGGTTCGGGGGCCCGGACCCACTCGGAAGGCGTGGGCTATAGCACATGAATATATGGGAATCGGGCGGAATTCTAGTTTTTTGGCCGTAAAACGCAAAAGAACGAGGAACGGCCATGGCGGGACGGTGACTATGGTTCCTTAGGTCGTATTTGATGGCCCCGAATAATTTTAGGCGATCGAGGTCCGTGGGCTTGGACCCACTCGGAAGGCAGGGGCTATAGCACATGAAAATATGGGAATCGGGCGAAATTCTAGTTTTTTTGCCTTAAATTGCAAAACAACGAGGAACGACCATGGAGGGGCGGTGACTATGGTTCCTTAGGTCATATTTGATGGCTCGAAAAAATTTTAGGCGATCGGGGTCCGGGTATCACGGTCCCACTCGGAAGACGTGGGCTACAGCACACGAATATATGAGAATCGGGCGGAATTCTAGTTTTTTGGCCATAAAATGCAAAACAACGAGGAACGGCCATCGAGGGGCGGTGACTATGGTTCCTTAGGTCGTATTTGATGGCTTGTAAAAATGTTAGGCAATCCGGTTTCAGGGTACCCAGGCCCACTCGGAAGGCGTGGGCTATACACACGAAAATATGGGAATCGGGCGGAATTCTACTTCTTTCGTCGTAAAAAAGCAAATCAATGAGGAACGGTCATGGCGGGGCGGTGACTATGGTTCCTTAGGTCGTATTTGATGGCCCGAATAAATTTTAGGTGATCGGAAGGCATGGGCTATTGCTCACGAAAATATGGCAATCGCACGAAATTCTGGTTTATTGGACGTAAAAAGGAAAAAAACGAGGAACGGTCATGGCGGGGCGGTGACTATGGTTCCTTAGGTCGTAGTTGATGGCCCGTAAATATTTTAGGCGATCGGGGTCCGGGGGCCCGGACCCACTTGGAAGGCGTGGGCTATTCCCACGAAAATATGGGAATCAGGCGAAATTCTAGTTTTTTGGACGTAAAAAGGAAAAAAACGTGGAACAGCCATGGCGGGATGGTGACTATGGTTCCTTAGGTCTATTTTGTGGCCCCAAATAATTTTAGGCGATCAGGGTCCGGGGGCCCGGACCCACTCGGAAGGCATGGGCTATAGCTCATGAAAATATGGCAATCACACGAAATTCTAGTTTTTTGGACGTAAAAAGGAAAAAAATGAGGAACGGTCATGGCGAGGCGGTGACTATGGTTCCTTAGGTTGTTGTTGATGGCCCGTAAATATTTTAGGCGATCGGAGTCCGGGGGCCCGGACCCACTTGGAAGGCGAGGGCTATTCAGACGAAAATATGGGAATTAGGCGAAATTCTAGTTTTTTGGATGTAAAAAGGAAAACAATGAGGAAAAGCCATTGCGTGACGGTGACTATGGTTCCTTAGGTCGTATGTTATGGCCCCGAATAATTTTAGGCGATTAGGGTCCGGTGGCCCGGACCCACTAGGAAGGCATGGGCTATTGCTCACGAAAATATGGCAATCGCACGAAATTCTAGTTTTTTGGATGTAAAAAGGAAAAAAATGAGGAACAGCCATGGCGGGATGGTGACTATGGTTCCTTAGGTCATATTTGATGGCCCCGAATAATTTTAGGCGATCAGGGTATAGCAGACGAAAATACGGGAATCAGACGAAATTCTAGTTTTTTGGCCGTAAAATGCAAAACAACGAGGAACGGCCATGGCTGGGCGGTGACTATGGTTCCTTAGGTAGTATTTGATGGCACGGAATAATTTTAGGCGATCGGGGTTAGGGGGTCCCGGTCCCACTCGGAAGGCGTGGGCTACAACACTCGAATATATGGGAATCGGGCGGAATTCTAGTTTTTTGGCCGTAAAACGCAAAACAACGAGGAACGGCCATGGTGGGGCAGTGACTATGGTTCCTTAGGTCGTATTTGATAGCCCAGAATAATTTTAGGCGATCGAGGTTCGGGGGCCCGGACTCACTCCGAAGGCGTGGGCTATAGCACACGAATATATGGGAATCGGGCGGAATTCTAGTTTTTTGGCCGTAAAACGCAAAAGAACGAGGAACGGCCATGGCGGGGAGGTGACTATGGTTCCTTAGGTCATATTCGATGGCCCCGAATAATTTTAGGCGATCGGGGTCCGGGGGCTCGGACCCACTCGGAAGGCAGGGGCTATAGCACACGAAAATATGGGAATCGGGCGAAATTCAAGTTTTGTTTTGCCGTAAATTTCAAAACAACGAGGAATGACCACGGAGGGGCGGTGACTATAGTTCCTTAGGTCGTATTTGATGGCTCGAAAAACATTTAGGCGATCGGGGTCCGGGGATCCCGATCCCACTCAGAAGACGTGGGCTACCGCACACGAATATATGAGAATCGGGCGGAATTCTAGTTTTTTGGCCATAAAACGCAAAACAACGAGGAACGGCCATGGAGGGGCGGTGACTATGGTTCCTTAGGTCATATTTGATGGCCTGAAAAAATGTTAGGCAATCTGGTTTCGGGGTACCCCGGCCCACTCGGAAGGCGTGGGCTCTGCACACGAAAATATGGGAATCGGGCAGAATTCTACTTCTTTCATCGTAAAAAAGCAAAACAACGAGGAACGGTCATGGTGGGGCGGTGACTATGGTTCCTTAGGTTGTATTTGATGGCCCGAATAAATTTTAGGTGATCGGAAGGCATGGGCTATAGCTCACGAAAATATGGCAATCGCACGAAATTCTAGTATTTTGGACGTAAAAAAGAAAAAAAATGAGGAACGGTCATGGTAGGGCGGTGACTATGGTTTCTTAGGTCGTAGTTGATGGCCCGTAAATATTTTAGGCGATCGGGGTCCGGGGGCCCGGACCCACTTGGAAGGCGTGGGCTATTCCCACGAAAATATGGGAATCAGGCGAAATTCTAGTTTTTTGGACGTAAAAAGGAAAAGAATGAGGAACAACCATGGTAGGGTGGTGACTATGGTTCCTTAGGTCATATTTGATGTCCCGAATAAATTTTAGGTGATCGGAAGGCATGGGCTATAGCTCACGAAAATATGGCAATTGCACGAAATTCTAGTTTTTTGGACGTAAAAAGGAAAAAAATGAGGAACGGTCATGGTAGGGCGGTGACTATGGTTTCTTAGGTCGTAGTTGATGGCCCGTAAACATTTTAGGCGATCGGGGTCCGGGGGCCCGGACCCACTTGGAAGGCGTTGGCTATTCCCACGAAAATATGGGAATCAGGCGAAATTCTAGTTTTTTGGACGTAAAAAGGAAAAAAATGAGGAACGGTCATGGTAGGGCGGTGACTATGGTTTCTTAGGTCGTAGTTGATGGCCCGTAAATATTTTAGGCGATCGGGGTCCGGGGGCCCGGACCCACTTGGAAGGCGTGGGCTATTTCCACGAAAATATGGGAATCACGCGAAATTCTAGTTTTTTGGACGTAAAAAGGAAAAAATGAGGAACAACCATGGCGGGACGGTGACTATGGTTCCTTAGATCGTATTTTATGGCCCCGAATAATTTTAGGAGATCAGGGTCCGGGGGGCCGGACCCACTCGGAAGGCATGGGCTATAGCTCACGAAAATATGGCAATCGCACGAAATTCTAGTTTTTTGGACGTATAAAGGAATAAAATGAGGAACAGCCATGGCGGGGCGGTGACTATGGTTCCTTAGGTCGTATTTGATGGCCCCGAATAATTTTAGGCGATCAGGGTATAGCACACGAAAATATGGGAATCGGGCGAAATTCTAGTTTTTTGGCCGTAAAATGCAAAACAACGAGGAACGGCCACGGTTGGGCGGTGACTATGGTTCCTTAGGTTGTATTTGATGGCCCGGAATAATTTTAGGCGATCGGGGTCCCGGGGGCCCGGACCCACTCGGAAGGCATGGGCTATGGCACATGAATATATGGAAATCAAGCAGAATTCTAGTTTTATGGCCGTAAAACGCAAAACAACGAGGAACGGCCATGGTGGGGCGGTGACTATGGTTCCTTAGGTCGTATTTGATAGACCGGAAATATTTTAGGCGATCGGGGTCCGGGAGGCCCGGAACCCACTAGGAAGGCGTGGGCTATAGAATACGAATATATGGGAATCGGGCGGAATTCTAGTTTTTTGGCCGTAAAACGCAAAACAACGAGGAACGGCCATGGCAGGTAGGTGACTATGGTTCCTTAGGTCATATTTGATGGCCCAAAATAATTTTAGGCGATCAGGGTCCGAGGGCCCGGACCCACTCGGAAGGCGTGGGCTATAGCACACGAAAATATGGGAATCGGGCAGAATTCTAGTTTTTTAGCCGTAAAACGCAAAACAACGAGGAACGGCCATGGCGGGGCGGTGACTATGGTTCCTTAGGTCATATTTAATGGCCCCGAATAATTTTAGGCGATCGGGGTCCGGGGGCCCATACCCACTCGGAAGGCATGGGCTATAGCTCACGAAAATATGGGAATCAAGCGAAATTCTAGTTTTTTGGCCGTAAAATGCAAAACAACGAGGAACGGCCACGGCGGGGCGGTGACTATGGTTACTTAGGTTATATTTGATGGCCCAGAAAAATTTTAGGCGATCGGGGGCCCGGACCTACTTGGAAGGCGTGGGCTATAACACACAAAAATATGGGAATCGGGCGAAATTCTAGTTTTTTGGCCGTAAAACGCAAAACAACGAGGAACTGCCATGGCGGGGTGGTGACTTTGGTTCCCTAGGTCGTATTTGATGGCCCCGAATAATTTTAGGCGATCTCGGTCCGGGGTCACGGACCCACTCGGAAGGCATAGGCTATAGCTCACAAAAATATGGGAATCGGGCGAAATTCTAGTGTTTTGGCCATAAAATGCAAAACAACGAGGAACGGCCACGGCGGGATGGTGACTATGGTTCCTTAGGTCGTATTTGATGGCTCGGAAAAAGTTTAGGCGATCGGGGTACGGGGGCCCGGTCCCACTCGCAAGGCGTTGGCTATAGCACACGAATATATGTGAATCAGGCGGAATTCTAGTTTTTTGGCCGTAAAACTCAAAACAACGAGGAACGGCCATGGCGGGGTGGTGACTATGGTTCCTTAGGTCGTATTTGATGGCCTTGAATAATTTTAGGCTATCGGGGGCTAGGGGCCTGGACCCACTCAAAAGGCATGGGCTATAGCACACGAAAATAAGGGAATCGGGCGAAATTCTAGTTTTTGGCCGTAAAATGCAAAACAACGAGGAACGGCCATGGCTGGATGGTGACTATGGTTCCTTAGGTCTTATTTGATGGCCCGGAATAATTTTAAGCGATCGGAGCCCGGGGGCCCGGACTCACTCGGAAGGCGTGGGCTATGGCACACGAATATATCGGAATCGGGCAGAATTCTAGTTTTTTTGCCGTAAAACGCAAAACAACGAGGAACGGCCATGGCGGGGCGGTGACTATGGTTCCTTAGGTTGTATTTGATAGCCTAGAAATATTTTAGGCTATCACGGTCTGGGGGGGCCGGAACCCACTAGGAAGGCGTGGGCACACGAATATATGGGAATCGGGCGGAGTTCTAGTAATTTTGGCCGTAAAACGCAAAAACGAGGAACGGCCACGGTGGGGCGGTGACTATAGTTACTTCGTTCGTATTTGATGGCCCAGAATAATTTAGGCGATCGAGGTTTGGGGGCCCGGACCCACTCGGAAGGCGTGGGCTATAGCACACGAAAATATGGCAATTGGGCGGAATTCTAGTTTTTAGGCCGTAAAACGCAAAACAACGAGGAACGGCCATGGCGGGGCGGTGACTATGGTTCCTTAGGTCGTATTTGATGGCCCCGAATAATTTTAGATGATCGGTAGTCATGGGCTATAGCTCACAAAAATATGGGAATCGGGCGAAATTCTAGTGTTTTGGCCATAAAATGCAAAACAACGAGGAACGGCCACGGCAGGACGGTGACTATGGTTCCTTAGGTCGTATTTGATTGCTCAGAAAAAGTTTAGGCGATCGGGGTACGGGGGCCCGGTCCCACTCGGAAGGCGTTGGCTATAGCACACGAATATATGCGAATCAGGCGGAATTCTAGTTTTTTGGCCGTAAAACTCAAAACAACGAGAAACGGCCATGGCGGGGTGGTTACTATGGTTCCTTAGGTCGTATTTGATGGCCTCGAATAATTTTAGGCGATCGGGGGCTAGGGGCCCGGACCCACTCAAAAGGCATGGGTTATAGCACACGAAAAGAAGGGAATCGGGCGAAATTCTAGTTTTTTGGCTGTAAAATGCAAAACAACGAGGAACGGCCACGACTGGATGGTGACTATGGTTCCTTAGGTCGTATTTGATGGCCCGGAATAATTTTAAGTGATCGGAGCCCGGGGGGCCCGGACTCACTCGGAAGGCGTGGGCTATGGCACACGAATATATGGGAATCGGGCAGAATTCTAGTTTTTTTCTGTAAAACACAAAACAACGAGGAACGGCCATGGCAGGGCGGTGACTATGGTTCCTTAGGTCGTATTTGATAGCCTAGAAATATTTTAGGTGATCGCGGTCTCGGGGGGCCGGAACCCACTAGGAAGGCGTGGGCACACGAATATATGGGAATCGGGTGGAGTTCTAGTAATTTTGGCCGTAAAACGCAAAAATGAGGAACGGCCACGGTGGGGCGGTGACTATAGTTACTTCGGTCGTATTTGATGGCCTAGAATAATTTAGGCGATCGAGGTTCGGGGGCCCGGACCCACTCGGAAGGCGTGGGCTATAGCACACAAAAATATGGGAATTGGGCGAAATTCTAGTTTTTAGGCCGTAAAACGCAAAACAACGAGGAACGGCCATGGCGGGGCCGTGACTATGGTTCCTTAGGTCGTATTTGATGGCCCCGAATAATTTTAGACGATCGGTAGGCATGGGCTATAGCTCACGAAAATATGGGAATCGGGCGAAATTCTAGTTTTTTGGCCATAAAATGCAAAACAACGAGGAACGGCCACGACGGGACGGTGACTATGGTTACTTAGGTCGTATTTGATCTCTCGGAAAAATTTTAGGCGATCAGGGTACGGGGGGGCCGGTCCCACTCGGAAGGCGTGGGCTATAGCACACGAATATATGGGAATCAGGCGGAATTCTAGGTTTTTGGCCGTAAAACGCAAAACAACGAGGAACGGCCATGGCGGGGCGGTGACAATGGTTCCTTAGGTCGTACTAGATGGCCCCGAATAAGTTTAGGCGATCGGGGTCCGGGGGCCCGGACCCACTCAAAAGGCATGAGCTAGCACACGAAAATAAGGGAATCGGGCGAAATTCTAGTTTTTTGGCCGTAAAATGCAAAACAACGAGGAACGGCCACGGCTGGGCGGTGACTATGGTTCCTTAGGTCGTATTTGATGGCTCGGAATAATTTTAAGCGATCGGGGCCCGGGGCGCCCGAACTCACTCGGAAGGCATGGGCTATGGCACACGAATATATGGGAATCGGGCGGAATTCTAGTTTTTTGGCCGTAAAACGCAAAGCAACGAGGAACGGCCATGGCGGGGCGGTGACTATGGTTCCTTAGGTCGTATTTGATAGCCCAGAAATATTTTAGGCGATCGGGGTCCGGGGGGCCCGGAACCCACTAGGAAGGCGTGGGCTATGGCACACGAATATATGGGAATCGGGTGGAATTCTAGTTATTTGGCCGTAAAATGCAAAACAACGAGGAACGGCCATGGAGGGGCGGTGACTATGGTTCCTTAGGTCGTATTTGATCTCCCAGAATAATTTTAGGCGATCGGGGTCCGGGGGCACGGACCCACTCGGAAGACGTGGGCTATAGCACACGAAAATATGGGAATCAGGCGGAATTCTAGTTTTTTGGCCGTAAAATGCAAAACAAAGAGGAACGGCCATGGCGGGGCGATGACTATGGTTCCTTAGGTCGTATTTGATGTACCCGAATAATTTTTCGGCGATGGGGTCCGGGGGCCCGGACCCACTCGGAAGCATTGGCTATAGCTCACGAAAATATGGGAATCGAGCGAAATTCTAGTTTTTTGGCCATAAAATGCAAAATAACGAGAAACAGCCACGGCCGGGCAGTGACTATGGTTCCTTAGGTCATATTTGATGGTTCAGAAAATTTTTAGGCGATCAGGGTACGGGGGGCCCGGTCCCACTCGGAAGACGTGGGCTATGCCACACAAATATATGGGAATCGGGCAGAATTCTAGTTTTTTGGCCGAAAAAAGCAAAAAAATGAGGAACGGCCATGGCGGGGTGGTGACTATGGTTCCTTAGGTCGTATTTGATAGCCCAAACATATTTTAGGCAATTGGGGTCCGGGGGGCCTGGAACCCACTAGGAAGGCGTGGCCTATAGCACACGAATATATGGGAATCGGGCAGAATTTTATTTATTTGGCCGTAAAACGTAAAACAACGAGGAACGGCCATGGCGGGGCGGTGACTATGGTTCCTTAGATCGTATTTGATGGCCCAGTATAATTTTAGGCGATCAGGGTCCGGGGGCCCGGACCCACTCGGAAGGCGTGGGATATAGCACATGAAAATATGGGAATCGGGCGGAATTCTAGTTTTTTGGCCGTAAAAAGCAAAACAACGAGGAACGGCCATGGCGGGGCTATGACTATGGTTCCTTAGGTTGTATTTGATGTACCCGAATAATTTTAGGCGATCGGGGTCCGGGGGCCCGGACCCACTCGGAAGGCATTGGCTATAGCTCACGAAAATATGGGAATCGAGCGAAATTCTAGTTTTTTGGCCGTAAAATGCAAACCAACGAGAAACGGCCACGGCGGGGCAGTGACTATGGTTCCTTAGGTCATATTTGATAGTTCAGAAAATTTTTAGGCGATCAGGGTGCGGGGGGCCCGATCCCACTCGGAAGGCATGGGGTATAGCACACGAAAATATGGGAATAGGGCGAAATTCTAGTTTTTTGCCATAAAATGCAAAACAACGAGGAACGGACACGGCTGGGCGGTGACTATGGTTCCTTTGGTCGTATTTGATGGCTCGAAATAATTTTAGGCGATCGGGGTCCGGGGGGACCGGAACCACTCGGAAGGCGTTGGCTTTGGCACACAAATATATGGGAATCTGGCGGAATTCTAGTTTTTTGGCCGTAAAACGCAAAACAACGTGGAACGGCCATGGCGGGGCGGTGACTATGGTTCCTTAGGTCATATTTGATCCCCGGACCCACTCGGAAGGCATGGGCTATGGCCCACGAATATTTGGGAATCGGGCGGAATTCTAGTTTTTTGTCCGTAAAACATAAAACAACGAGGAACGGCCATGGCGGGGCGGTAACTATGGTTCCTTTGGTTGTATTTGATAACCCAAAAATATTTTCGGCGATCGGGGTCCGGGAGGCCCGGAACCCACTTGGAAGGCGTGGGCTATAGCACACGAATATATGGGAATCGGGCGGAATTCTAGTTTTTTGGCCATAAAATGCAAAATAACGAGGAACGGCCATGGCGGGGAGGTGACTATGGTTCCTTAGGTCGTATTTGATGGCCCAGAATAATTTTAGGCAATCGGGGTCCGGGGTCCCGGACCCACTCGGAAGGCGTGGGCTATAGCACACGAAAATATGGGAATCGGGCGAAATTTTAGATTTTTGACCGTAAAACGCAAAACAACACGGAACGGCCATGGCGGGGAGGTGACTATGGTTCCTTAGGTCGTATTTGATGGCCCCTAATAATTTTAGGCGATCGGGGTCCGAGGGCCTGGACCCACTCGGAAGGCATGGGCTATAGCACACGAAAATATGGGAATCGGGCGAAATTCTATTTTTTTGCCGTAAAATGAAAAACAACGAGGAACGACCACGGCTGGGCGGTGACTATGGTTCCTTTGGTCGTATTTGATGGCTCGGAATAATTTTAGGCGATCGGGGTCCGGGGGGACCGGACCCACTCGGAAGGCGTTGGCTATGGCACACAAATATATGGGAATCGGGCGGAATTCTAGTTTTTTGGCCGTAAAACGCAAAACAACGAGGAACGGCCATGGCAGGGCGGTGACTATGGTTCCTTAGATCGTATTTGATAGCCCAGACATATTTTAGGCGATCAGGGTCCGGGGGGCCCGGAACCCACTAGGAAGGCGTGGGTTATAACACACGAATATATGGGAATCGGGCGGAATTCTAGTTTTTTGGCCGTAAAATGCAAAATAACAAGGAACGGCCATGGTGGGGCGGTGACTATGGATCCTTAGGTCGTATTTGATCCCTGGACCCACTCGGAAGGCATGGGCTATGGCACACGAATATATGGGAATCGGGCGGAATTCAAGTTTTTTGGCCGTAAAATGCAAAACAACAAGGAACGGCCATGGCGGGGCGGTGACTATGGTTCCTTAGGTCGTATTTGATAACCCGGAAATATTTAAGGCGATCGGGGTCTGGGAGGCCCGGAACCCATTAGGAAGGCGTGGGCTATAGCACACGAATATATGGGAATCGGGCGGAATTCTAGTTTTTTGGCCGTAAAACGCAAAACAACGAGGAATGGCCATGGCGGGGTGGTGACTATGGTTCCTTAGGTTGTCTTTGATAACCCGGAAATATTTTAGGCGATCGGGGTCCGGGAGGCCCGTAACCCACTAGGAAGGCGTGGGCTATAGCACATGAATATATGGGAATCGAGCGGAATTCTAGTTTTTTGGCCGTAAAACGCAAAACAACGAGGAATGGCCATGGCGGGGCGGTGACTATGGTTCCTTAGGTCGTATTTGATAACCCGGAAATATTTTAGGCGATCGGGGTCCGGGAGGCCCGGAACCCACTAGGAAGGCGTGGGCTATAGCACACGAATATATGGGAATCGGGCGGAATTCTAGTTTTTTGATGGTAAAACGCAAAACAACAAGGAACGGCCACGGCTGGGCGGTGACTATGGTTCCTTTGGTCGTATTTGATGGCTCGAAATAATTTTAGGCGATCGGGGTCTGGGGGGACCGGAACCACTCGGAAGGCGTTGGCTTTGGCACACAAATATATGGGAATCTGGCGGAATTCTAGTTTTTTGGTCGTAAAACGCAAAACAACGTGGAACGGCCATGGCGGGGCGCTGACTATGGTTCCTTAGGTCATATTTGATCCCCGGACCCACTCGGAAGGCATGGGCTATGGCACACGAATATATGGGAATCGGGCGGAATTCTAGTTTTTTGGCCGTAAAACATAAAACAACGAGGAACGGCCATGGCGGGGCGGTAACTATGGTTCCTTTGGTTGTATTTGATAACCCAGAAATATTTTAGGCGATCGGGGTCCGGGAGGCCCGGAACCCACTTGGAAGGCGTGGGCTATAGCACACGAATATATGGGAATCGGGCGGAATTCTAGTTTTTTGGCCATAAAATGCAAAATAACGAGGAACGGCCATGGTGGGGAGGTGACTATGGTTCCTTAGGTCGTATTTGATGGCCCAGAATAATTTTAGGCAATCGGGGTCCGGGGTCCCGGACCCACTTGGAAGGCGTGGGCTATAGCACACGAAAATATGGGAATCGGGCGGAATTTTAGTTTTTTGACCGTAAAACGCAAAACAACACGGAACGGCCATGGAGGGGAGGTGACTATGGTTCCTTAGGTCGTATTTGATGCCCCTGAATAATTTTAGGCGATCGGGGTCCGGGGGCCTGGACCCACGCAGAAGGCATGGGCTATTGCACACGAAAATATGAGAATCGGGCGAAATTCTAGTTTTTTGTCGTAAAATGCAAAACAACGAGGAACGACCACGGCTGGGCGGTGACTATGGTTCCTTTGGTCGTATTTGAAGGCTCGGAATAATTTTAGGCGATCGGGGTCCGGGGGGACCGGACCCACTTGGAAGGCGTTGGCTATGGCACACAAATATATGGGAATCGGGCGGAATTCTAGTTTTTTGGCCGTAAAACGCAAAACAACGAGGAACGGCCATGGCGGGGCGGTGACTATGGTTCCTTAGGTCGTATTTGATAGACCAGACATATTTTAGGCGATCAGGGTCCGGGGGGCCCGGAACCCACTAGGAAGGCGTGGGTTATAGCACACGAATATATGGGAATCGGGCAAAATTCTAGTTTTTTGGCCGTAAAATGCAAAACAACGAGGAACGGCCATGGTGGGGCGGTGACGAGGGTTCCTTAGGTCGTATTTGACCCCTGGAGCCACTCGGAAGGCATGGGCTATGGCACACGAATATATGGGAATCGGGCGGAATTCAAGTTTTTTGGCCGTAAAACGCAAAACAACAAGGAACGGCCATGGCGGGGCGGTGACTATGGTTCCTTAGGTCGTATTTGATAACCCGGAAATATTTAAGGCGATCGGGGTCTGGGAGGCCCGAAACCCATTAGGAAGGCGTGGGCTATAGCACACGAATATTTGGGAATCGAGCAGAATTCTAGTTTTATAGCCGTAAAACGCAAAACAACGAGGAATGGCCATGGCGGGGTGGAGACTATGGTTCCTTAGGTTGTCTTTGATAACCCGGAAATATTTTAGGCGATCGGGGTCCGGGAGGCCCGTAACCCACTAGGAAGGCGTGGGCTATAGCACATGAATATATGGGAATCGAGCGGAATTCTAGTTTTTTGGCCGTAAAACACAAAACAACGAGGAATGGCCATGGCGGGGCGGTGACTATGGTTCCTTAGGTTGTATTTGATAACCCGGAAATATTTTAGGCGATCGGGGTCCGGGAGGCCCGGAACCCACTAGGAAGGCGTGGGCTATAGCACACGAATATATGGGAATCGGGCGGAATTCTAGTTTTTTGACCGTAAAACGCAAAATAACGAGGAACGGCCATGGCGGGGAGGTGACTATGGTTCCTTAGGTCGTATTTGATGGCCCAGAATAATTTTAGGCGATCGGGGTCTGGGGTCGCGGACCCACTCGGAAGACGTGGGCTATAACACACGAAAATATGAGAATCGGGCGGAATTCTAGTTTTTTGACCGTAAAACGCAAAACAACGAGGAACGGCCATGGCGGGGAGGTGACTATGGTTCCTTAGGTCGTATTTGATGGCCCCGAATAATTTTAGGCGATCGGGGTCCGGGGGCCTGGACCCACTCGGAAGGCATGGGCTATAGCCCAAGACTTCCGAGTGGGTCCGCGCCCCTGGACCCCGAACGCCTAAAATTTTTCTGGGCTATCAAATACGACCTAAGGAACTATAGTCACCGCCCCGCCACGACCGTTCCTCGTTGTTTTGCATTTTATGGCCAAAAAACTAGAATTCTCTCGATTCCCATATATTCGTGTGTTGTAGCCCACGCCTTCCGAGTGGGTCCCGGTCCCCCGGACCCCGATCGCCTAAAAATTTTCCGAGCCATCAAATACAACCTAAGGAACCATATTCACCGCCCTGTCATGGCCGTTCCTCGTTGTTTTGCGTTTTATGACCAAAATACTAGAATTTCGCCCGATTCCCATATTTTCATGTTCTATAGCCCATGCCTTCCGAGTGGGTTCGCACTCTCAGACCCCGATCGCCTAAAATATTTTCGGGCCATCCAATATGACCTAAGGAACCATAGTCACCGCCACGCCATGACCGTTCCTCATTTTTTTATTTTTTACGGCCAAAAAACTAGAATTTCGCGCGATTGCCATATTTTCGTGAGCTATAGCCCATGCCTTCCGAGTGGGTCCAGACCACGATCGCCTAAAATTTATCTAGGCCATAAAATATGACCTAAGGAACCATAGTCACCCCCCCTCCATGACCGTTCCTCGTTGTTTTGCTTTTTACGACCAAAAAACTAGAATTGCGCCCGATTCCCATATTTTTGTGTGCTCTAGCCCACGCCTTCCGAGTGGGCCTGGGTCCCCCGAAACAGGATTGCCTAAAATTTTTCCAAGCTATCAAATACGACCTAAGGAACCATAGTCACCGCCCCTCCATGGCCGTTCCTCGTTGTTTTGCATGTTACGGCCAAAAAACTAGAATTCGCCCGATTCCCATATATTTGTGTGTTGTAGCCCATGCCTGCCGAGAGGGTCCCGGCCCACCGGACCCCGATCGCCTAAAATTTTTTTGGGCTATCAAATACGGCCTAAGTAACCATAGTGACCGCCCCTCCACGGCCGTTCCTCGTTTTCTTTCATTTTACGGCCAACAAACTAGAATTCTCCCGATTTTCATATATTCGTGTGTTGTAGCCCATGCCTTCCGAGTGGGTCCCGTCCCCCCGGACCCCAATCGCCTAAAATTTTTCCGGGCTATCAAATACGACCTAAGGAACAATAGCGACCTCCCCGCCATGACCGTTCCTCGTAGTTTTGCTTTATACGGCCTATAAACTAGAATTTCGCCCAATTGCCAAATTTTCGTGTTAGCCCACGCCTTCCAAGTGTGTCCGGGTCCCCCGGACCCCGATCGCCTAAAATTTTTACAAGCCATCAAATATAACCTAAGGAACCATATTCACCGCCCTGCCATGGCCGTTCCTCTTTGTTTTTGTGTTTTACGACCAAAAGACTAGAACTTCGCCCGATTCCCATATTTTCGTGTGCTATAGCCCATGCCTTCTGAGTGGGTCCGGGCCCCGCAGACCCCAATCAGCAAAATTTTTTTGGCCTATCAAATATGACCTAAGGAACAATAGCCACCATCCCGCCATGACCGTTCCTCGTTGTATTGCTTTATACGGCCTAAACACTAGAATTTCGCCCAATTGCCAAATTTTCATGTTAGCCCACGCCTTCCAAGTGTGTCCGGGCCCCCGGACCCCGATCGCCTAAAATATTTCTGAGCCATCAAATACAACCTAAGGAACCATAGTCACCACCCTGCCATGGCCATTCCTCGTTGTTTTGCGTTTTACGACCAAAAAACTAGAATTTTGCCCGATTCCCATATTTTCATGTGCTATAGCCCACGCCTTCCGAGTGGGCCGCGCCCCCGGACCCCGATCGCCTAAAATTATTCCGGACAATCAAATACGACCTAAGGAACCGTAGTCACCACCTCGCCATGTTCGTTCCTCGTTGTTTTGCGTTTTATGGCCAATAAACCAGAATTCCGCCCGATTCCCATATATTCGTGTGCTATAGCCCACGCCTTCCGAGTGGATCCGGGCCCCCTGGGCCCTGATCGCCTAAAGTTTTTACGAGCCATCAAATACGACCTAAGGAACCATAGTCACTGCCCCGCCATGGCCGTTCCTCTTTGTTTTGCGTTTTACGACAAAAAAACTAGAATTCCTCCCAATTCCCATATATTCGTGTGTTATAGCCCACACCTTCCGAGTGTATCTGAGCCCCCGGACCCCTATCGCCAAAAAAGTTTCCGAGCCATGAAATACGACCTAAGGAACCATAGTCACTGCACCGCCATGGCTGTTATCGTTGTTTAGCGTTTTACGACCAAAAAACTAGATTTCTGACCGATTCCCATATTTTCGTGTGCTCTACCCTACGAATTCTAAGTGGGTCCGGGCCCCCCGGACCTTGATCGCCTTAAATTTTTCCGGGCTATCAAATACGACACAAGGAACCATAGTCACCACCCCGCCATGAACATTCCTCGTTGTTTTGCTTTATACGGCCAAAAAACGAGAATTTTGCCCGATTGCCACATATTCGTGTGCTATAGCCCACGCCTTCCAAGTGGGTCCGGGCCCCCGGACCTCGATCGGCTAAAATTTTTTCGGGCTATCAAATACGACCTAAGGAACCATAGTCACCGCCTGGCCATGACCGTTCCACGTTTTTTTGCTTTTAATGGCCAAAAAACTAGAATTTCACGCGATCACCATATTTTCGTGAGCGCCCTTGTCTTCCGTGTGGATCCGGCCCCCCAGATCCCGATCGCTTAAAATTTATCTTGGCCATCAAATAAAACCTAAGGAACCATAGTCACCGCCCCTCCATGACCGTTCCTCATTGTTTTGCTTCTTACGACCATAAAACTAGAATTCCGCACGATTCCCATATTTTCGTGTGCTCTAGCCCACGCCTTCCAAGTGGGCCCGGGTCCCCCAAAACCGGATTGCCTAAATTTTTTCCAGGCCATCAAATACGACCTAAGGAACCATAGTCACCGCCCCGCCATGGCCGTTCCTCATTGTTTTACATTTTTCGGCCCAAAAACAAGAATTCCACCCGATTCCAATATATTCGTGTGCTATAGCCCATGCCTTCCGAGTGGGTCCGGGCCCCCGGACACCGATCGCCTAAAAGTTTTTTTCGAGCTATCCAATATGACATAAGGAACCATAGTCACTGCCCATCTATGATCGTTCCTCATTGTTTTGATTTTTATGACCAAAACACTAGAATTCCGCCCCATTCCCTTATTTTCGTGTGCTCTAGCCCACGCCTTCCAAGTGTGTCCGGGCCCCCGGACCCCCATCGCCTAAAAATTTTCCGAGCCATCAAATACAACCTAAGGAACCATAGTCACCACCCTGCCATGGCCGTTCCTTGTTGTTTTGCGTTTTACGACCAAAAAACTAGAATTTTGCCCGATTACCATATTTTCGTGTGCTATAGCCCACGCCTTCCGAGTGGGTCCGCGCCCCCGGACCCCGATAACCTAAAATTATTCCGGACAATCAAATAGGACCTAAGGAACCGTAGTCACCACCTCGCCATGTCCGTTCCTCGTTGTTTTGCGTTTTATGGCCAATAAACCAGAATTCCGCCCGATTCCCATATATTCGTGTGCTATAGCCCACGCCTTCCAAGTGGATCCGGGCCCCTGGGCCCTGATCGCCTAAAGTTTTTATGAGCCATCAAATACGACCTAAGGAACCATAGTCACTGCCCTGCCATGGCCGTTCCTCTTTGTTTTGCGTTTTACGACAAAAAAACTAGAATTCCTCCCGATTCCCATATATTCGTGTGTTATAGCCCACGCCTTCCGAGTGTATCTGAGCCCCCGGACCCCTATCGCCAAAAAGGTTTCCGAGCCATGAAATACGACCTAAGGAACCATAGTCACTACACCGCCATGGCTGTTATCGTTGTTTAGCGTTTTACGACCAAAACACTAGATTTCTGACCGATTCCCATAGTTTCGTGTGCTCTGCCTTACGACTTCTACGTGGGTCCGGGCCCCCCGGACCCTGATCACCTTAAATTTTTCCGGGCTATCAGATACGACACAAGGAACCATAGCCACCGCCCCGCCATGAACATTCCTCGTTGTTTTGCTTTATACGGCCAAAAAATGAGAATTTTGCCCGATTGCCACATTTTCGTGTGCTATAGCCCACGCCTTCCAAGTGGGTCCGGGCCCCCGGACCTCGATCGGCTAAAATTTTTTCGGGCTATCAAATACGACCTAAGGAACCATAGTCACCACTTGGCCATGACCGTTCCACGTTTTTTTGCTTTTAATGGCCAAAAAACTAGAATTTCACGCGATCACCATATTTTCGTGAGCGCCCTTGTCTTCCGTGTGGGTCCGGCCCCCCGGATCCCGATCGCTTAAAATTTATCTTGGCCATCAAATACGACATAAGGAACCATAGTCACCGCCCCGCCATGACCGTTCCTCGTTATTTTGCTTTTTACGACCATTAAACTAGAATTCCGCACGATTCCCATATTTCGTGTGCTCTAGCCCACGCCTTCCGAGTGGGCCCGGGTCCCCCAAAATCGGATTGCCTAAATTTTTTCCAGGCCATCAAATACGACCTAAGGAACAATAGTCACCGCCCGCCATGGCCGTTCCTCATTGTTTTACATTTTTCGGTCAATAAACAAGAATTCCACCCGATTTCGATATATTCGTGTGCTATAGCCCATGCCTTCCGAGTGGGTCCGGGCCCCCGGACACAGATCGCCTAAAAGTTTTTTTTGGGCTATCCAATATGACATAAGGAACCATAGTCACCGCCCAGCCATGATCGTTCCTCATTGTTTTGATTCTTATGACCAAAACACTAGAATTCCGCCCGATTCCCATATTTTCGTGTGCTCTAGCCCACGCCTTCCAAGTGTGTCCGAGCCCCTGGACCCCGGTCGCCTAAAATTTTTCCGAGCCATCAAATACAACCTAAGGAACCATAGTCACCACCTTGCCATGGCCGTTCCTCGTTGTTTTGCGTTTTACGACCAAAAAACTAGAATTTTGCCCGATTCCCATATTTTCGTGTGCTATAGCCCACGCCTTCCGAGTGGGTCCGCGCCCCCGGACCCCGATCGCCTAAAATTATTCCGTACAATCAAATACTACCTAAGGAACCGTAGTCACCACCTCGCAATGTCCGTTCCTCGTTGTTTTGCATTTTATGGCTAATAAACCAGAATTCCGCCTGATTCCCATATATTCGTGTGCTATAGCCCACGCCTTCCGAGTGGATCCGGGCCCCCTGGGCCCTGATCGCCTAAAGTTTTTACGAGCCATCAAATACGACCTAAGGAACCATAGTCACTGCCCCGCCATGGCCGTTCCTCTTTGTTTTGCGTTTTACGACAAAAAAACTAGAATTCCTCCCGATTCCCATATATTCGTGTGTTATAGCCCACGCCTTCCGAGTGTATCTGAGCCCCCGGACCCCTATCGCCAAAAAAGTTTCCGAGCCATGAAATATGACCTAAGGAACCATAGTCACTGCACCGCCATGGCTGTTATCATTGTTTAGCATTTTACGACCAAAAAACTAGATTTCTCACCGATTCCCATATTTTCGTGTGCTCTATCCTATGCCTTCTAAGTGGGTCCGGGCTCCCCGGACCCTGATCGCCTTAAATTTTTCTGGGCTATCAAATACGACACAAGGAACCATAGCCACCACCCCGCCATAAACATTCCTCGTTGTTTTGCTTTATACGGCCAAAAAACAAGAATTTTGCCCGATTGCCACATTTTCGTGTGCTATAGCCCACGCCTTCCAAGTAGGTCCGGGCCCCCGGACCCCAATCGGCTAAAAAATTTTCGGGCGATCAAATACGACCTAAGGAACCATAGTCACCGCCTCGCCATGACCGTTCCATGTTTTTTTGCTTTTAATGGCCAAAAAACTAGAATTTCACGCGATCACCATATTTTCGTGAGCGCCCTTGTCTTCCGTGTGGGTCCGGCCCCCCGGATCCCGATCGCCTAAAATTTATCTTGGCCATCAAATATGACCTAAGGAACCATATTCACCGCCCCGCCATGACCGTTCCTCGTTGTTTTGCTTCTTACGACCATAAAACTAGAATTCCGCACGATTCCCATATTTTCGTGTGCTCTAACCCACGCCTTCCGAGTGGGCCCGGGTCCCCCAAAACCGGATTGCCTAAATTTTTTCCAAGCCATCAAATACAACCTAAGGAACCATAGTCACCGCCCCGCCATGGTCGTTCCTCATTGTTTTACATTTTTCGGCCAAAAAACAAGAATTCCACCTGATTCCGATATATTCGTGTGCTATAGCCCATGCCTTCCGAGTGGGTCCGGGCCCCCGGACACCGATCGCCTAAAGGTTTTTTAGGGCTATCCAATATGACCTAAGGAACCATAGTCACCACCCAGCCATGATCGTTCCTCATTGTTTTCATTTTTATGACAAAAAAACTAGAATTCCGCCCGATTCCCATATTTTCGCGTGCTCTAGCCCACGCCTTCCGAGTGGGCCCGAGTCCCCTAAAACCGGATTGCCTAGAATTTTTCCAAGCCATCAAATACGACCTAAGGAACCATAGTCACCGCCCCGCCATGGCCATTCCTCATTGTTTTGCGTTTTACAGCCAAACAACTAGAATTCCGCCCGATTCCGATCTATTCGTGTGCTATAGCCCACGCCTTTCGAATGGGTCCCGGCCCCTGGACCCCAATCACCTAAAGTTTTTATAGGCCATCAAATATGACCTAAAGAACCATAGCCACCACCCCTCCATGACCGTTCCTCATTGTTTTGTTTTATACGGCCAAAAAACTAGAATTTCGCCCGATTGCCATATTTTCGTGTGCTATAGCCCACGCCTTCCAAGTGGGTCCAGGCCCCCGGACTCCGATCGCCTAAAAGTTTTTTGGGCCATATAATACAACCTAAGGAACCATAGTCACTATCCCACCATGACCGTTCCTCGTTTTTGTGCTTTTTACGGCCAAAAGACTAGAATATCGCGTGATTGCCATATTTTCGTTAGCTATAGCCCATGCCTTCCAAGTGGGTCCAGGCCCCCGTACCCCGATCGCCTAAAAGTTTTCTGAGCTATCAAATACAACCTAAGGAACCATAGTCACTGCCCTGCCATGGCCGTTTCTCATTGTTTAGCCTTTTACGACCAAAAAACTAGAATTTCGCATGATTCTCTTATTTTCGTGTGCTATAGCCCACGCCTTCCGAATAGGTCCGGGGCCCCCGGACCCCGATCGCCTAAAATTATTCTGGGCCATCAAATATGACCTAAGCAACCATAGGCAATACCCCGCCATGGCCGTTCCTCGTTGTTTTGCGTTTTATGGACAAAAAACTAGAATTTCGCTTGATTCCCATATTGTCGTGTGTTATAGGCCACTCCTTCCGAGTGGGTCCGGGCCCCCCGGACCCCGATTGGCTAAAACTTTTTCGGACCATCAAATACGACCTAAGGAACCATAGTCACCACCCCGCCATGACCGTTCCTCGTTGTTTTGCTTCTTACGACCAAAAAACTAGAATTCCGCCCGATTCCCATATTTTCGTGTTCTCTAGCCCACGCCTTCCGAGTGGGCTCGGGTCCCCTGAAACCGGATTGCCTAAATTTTTTCTAGGGCATCAAATATGACCTTAGGAACCATAGTCACCACCCCACCATGGCCGTTCCTCGTTTTTAAACATTTTTCGGCCAAAAAATAAGAATTTCGCTCGATTCCGATATATTCGTGTGCTATAGCCCACGCCTTCCGAGTGGGTCCGGGCCCCCATACGCCGATTGCCTAAAGGTTTTTCCGGGCTATCAAATATAACCCAAGGAACCATAGTCACCGCCCCGCCATGATCGTTCCTCGTTGTTTTGCTTTTTATGACCAAAAAATAAGAATTCCGCACGATTCCCATATTTTTGTGTGCTCTAGCCCACGCCTTCCGAGTGGACCCGGGTCCCCCAAAACCGGATTGCCTAAATATTTTCCAGGCGATCAAATACGACCTAAGGAACCATAGTCACCGCCTCGCCATGGCCTTTCCTCATTGTTTTGCGTTTTACGGCCAAAAAACTAGAATTCCGCCCGATTCCAATATATTTGTGTGCTATAGCCCATGCCTTCCGAGTGGGTCCCGACCCCCGGACCCCGATCGCCTAAAAATTTTCTGGGACATCAAATACGACCTAAGGAACTATAGCCACCGCCCCGCCGTGACCGTTCCTTGTTGTTTTGCTTTATACGGCCAAAAAATTAGAATTTCGCCCGATTGCCATATTTTTGTGTGCTATAGCCCACGCCTTCCAAGTGGGTCCAGGCCCCCGGACCCCGATCACCTAAAAGTTTTTTGGGCCATTAAATACGACCTAAGGAACCATAGTCACTATCCTGCCATGACCGTTCCTCGTTTTAGTGCTTTTTACGGCCAAAAAACTAGAATATCGCGTGATTGCCATATTTTCGTTAGCTATAGCCCATGCCTTCCAAGTGGGTCCGGGCCCCCGTACTCCGATCGCCTAAAATTTTTTCGAGCCACCAAATACAACCTAAGGAACCATAGTCACCACCTTGCCATGGCTGTTTCTCGTTGTTTTGCGTTTTACGACCAAAAAACTACAATTTCGCGTGATTCCCATATTTTCGTGTTCTATAGCCCACGCCTTCCGAATGGGTCCGGGCCCCCGAACCCCGATCGCCTAAAATTATTCCGGGCCATCAAATACAACCTAAGCAACCATAGTCACTACCCCGTCATGGCCGTTCCTCGTTGTTTTGCGTTTTACGAACAAAAAACTAGAATTTCGCCTGATTTCCATATTGTCGTGTGTTATAGGCCACTCCTTCCGAGTGGGTCCGGGCCCCCCGGACCCCGATTGGCTAAAACATTTTCGGGCCATCAAATACGACCTAAGGAACCATAGTCACCGCCCCGCCATGACCGTTCCTCGTTGTTTTCCTTCTTACGACCAAAAAACTAGAATTCCGCCCGATTCCCATATTTTCGTGTTCTCTAGACCACGCCTTCCGAGTGGGCTCGGGTCCCCCGAAACCGGATTGCCTAAATTTTTTCCAGACCATCAAATATGACCTTAGGAACCATAGTCACTACCCCACCATGTCCATTCCTCGTAGTTTTACATTTTTCGGCCAAAAAATAAGAATTTCGCTCGATTCCGATATATTCGTGTGCTATAGCCCACGCCTTCCGAGTGGGTCCGGGCCCCCATACGCCGATTGCCTAAAAGTTTTTTCGGGCTATCAAATATGACCCAAGGAACCATATTCACCGCCCCGCCATGATCGTTCCTCATTGTTTTGCTTTTTATGACCGAAAAACTAGAATTCCGCACGATTCCCATATTTTCGTGTGCTCTAGCCCATGCCTTTCGAGTGGGCCCGGGTCCCCCGAAACCGGATTGCCTAAATATTTTTCAGGCGATCAAATACGACCTAAGGAACCATAGTCCCCGCCCCGCCATGGCCGTTCCTCATTGTTTTACATTTTTCGGCCAAAAAACAAGAATTCTACCTGATTCAGATATATTCGTGTGCTATAGCCTATGCCTTCCGAGTGGGTCCAGGCCCCCGGACACCGATCTCCTAAAAGTTTTTCCGGGCTATCAAATATGACCTAAGGAACCATAGTCACCGCCCCGCCATGATCGTTCCTCATTGTTTTCCATTTTATGACCAAAAAACTACCATATTTTCGTGTGCTCTAGCCCACGCCTTCTGAGTGGGCCCGAGTCCCCCAAAACCGGATTGCCTAGAATTTTTCCATGCCATCAAATACGAGCTAAGGAACCATAGTCACCGCCTCGCCATGGCCTTTCCTCATTGTTTTGCGTTTTACGGCCAAAAACTAGAATTCCGCCCGATTCCAATATATTCGTGTGCTATAGCCCACGCCTTCTGAGTGCATCCCGGCCCCGGCCCCCGATCGCCTAAAATTTTTCTGGGACATCAAATACGACCTAAGGAACCATAGCCATGCCCCGCCATGACCGTTCCTTGTTGTTTTGCTTTATACGGCCAAAAAACTAGAATTTCACCCGATTGCCATATTTTCGTGTGCTATAGCCCACGCCTTCCAAGTGGGTCCAGGCCCCTGTACCCCGATCGCCTAAAATTTTTCCGAGCCATAAAATACAACCTAAGGAACCATAGTCACCACCCTTCCATGGCCGTTTCTCGTTGTTTTGGAGTTTTACGACCCAAAAACTACAATTTCGCCTGATTCCCATATTTTCGTGTGCTATGCCCACGCCTTCCGAATGGGTCAGGGCCCCCGGACCCCGATCGCCTAAAATTATTCCGGGCCATCAAATACAACCTAAGCAACCATAGTCACTACCCCGCCATTGCCGTTCCTCGTTGTTTTGCGTTTTACGGACAAAAAACTAGAATTTCGCCTGATTTCCATATTGTCGTGTGTTATAGGCCACTCCTTCTGAGTGGGTCCGGGACCCCCGGACCCCGATCGGCTAAAAAGTTTTCGAGCCATCAAATACGACCTAAGGAACTATAGTCACCGCCCCGTCATGACCGTTCCTCGTTGTTTTGCTTCTTACGACCAAAAAACTAGAATTCCGCCCGATTCCCATATATTCGTGTGCTCTAGCCCACGCATTCCGAGTGGGCTCGGGTCCCCCGAAATCGGATTGCCTAAATTTTTTCCAGGCCATCAAATACGACCTTAGGAACCATAATCACCGCCCCACCATGTCCGTTCCTCGTTGTTTTACATTTTTCGGCCAAAAAACAAGAATTCCGTTCGATTCCGATATATTCGTGTGCTATAGCCCACGCCTTCCGAGTGGGTCCGGGCCCCCATACCCCGATTGCCTAAAAGTTTTTCCGGGCTATCAAATATGACCTAAGGAACCATAGTCACTGCCCCGCCATGATCGTTCCTCGTTGTTTTGCTTTTTATGACCAAAAAACTAGAATTTCGCCCGATTCCCATATTTTCGTGTGCAATAGCCCACGCCTTCCAATTGGATCCAGGCCCCCGAATCCCGATCGCCTAAAATTATTCCGCGCCATCAAATACAACCTAAGGAACCATAGTCACTACCCCGCCATGGACGTTCCTTATTGTTTTGCGTTTTACTTATAAAAAACTAGAATTTCGCCTGATTCCCATATTTTCGTGTGCTATAGCCCACGCCTTCCGATTGGGTCCAGGACCCCGGATCCCGATCGCCTAAAATTATTCCGGGCCATCAAATATGACCTAAGGAACCATATTCATTGCCCCACCATGACCGTTCCTCGTTGTTTTGCTTTTTACGATCAAAAAACTAGAATTCCGCCCGATTCCCATATTTTCATATGCTAGCCCACACCTTCCGAGTGGGCCCGGGTCCCCCGAAACCGGATTGCCTAAAATTTTTCCAGGTCATTAAATACGACCTAAGGAACCATAGTCACCACCCCTCCATGGCCGTTCCTCGTTGTTTTGCGTTTTACGACCAAAAAGCTAGAATTTCGCCCGATTCCCATATATTCGTCTACTATAGCCCATGCCTTCTGAGTATGTTCAGGCTCCCCAGACCTCGATCACCTAAAAGTTTTCCGGGCTATCATATACGACCTAAGGAACCATAGCCACACCCCGCCATGACCGTTCCTCGTTGTTTTTCTTTATATGGCCAAAAAACTAGAATTTCGCCCAATTGTCATATTTTCGTGTGCTATATATCCCACGCCTTCCAAGTGGGTCCGTTCCCCCGGACCCCGATCGCCTAAATTTTTTTTGGGCCATCAAATACGACCTAAGGAACCATAGTCACCGCCCTACCATGACCGTTCCTCGTTTTTTGTTTTTTACGGCCAAAAAACTAGAATTTCGCGCGATTACCATATTTTCGTGAGCTATAGCCCATGCCTTCCTAGTGGGTCCGGGCCCCCGGACCCTGATCGCCTAAAATTTTTACGAGCCATCAAATACAACCTAAGGAACCAGAGTCACCCTCCTGCCATGGTCGTTCCTTGTTGTTTTGCGTTTTACGACAAAAAAATAGAATTTCGCCCGATTCCCATATTTTCGTGTGCTATTTCCGAGTGGGTCCGGGCCCCCGGACCCCGATCGACTAAATTTATTTTGGGCCATCAAATACGACTTAAGGAACCATAGTCACTGCCCCTCCATGGTCATTCCTCGTTGTTTTGCGTTTTACGGACAAAAAACTAGAATTTCGCCCGATTCCCATATTTTCGTGTGCTATAGCCCACTCCTTCGGAGTGGGTCCGGGCCCCCCGGACCACGATCGCCTAAAATTTTTCCAGGCCATCAAATACGACTTAAGGAACCATAGTCACTTGTCCACCATGGATGTTCCTCGTTGTTTTGCGTTTTACGATAAAAAAACTAGAATTTCGCCCGATTCCCATATATTCGTGTGATAGCCCACACCTTCGGAGTGGGTTCGGCCCCCCCGGACCCCGATCGCCTAAAATTTTTACGGGCTATCAAATACGACCTAAGGAACCATACCCACCACCCCGCCATGACCGTTCCTCGTTGTTTTGCTTTATACGGCAAAAAAACTAGAATTTCACCCGATTGCCATATTTTCGTGTGCTATAGCCCACGACTTCCAAGTGGGTCCAGGCCCCCGGACCCCGATCGCCTAAAAAATTTTCAGGCCATCAAATACGACCTAAGGAACCATAGTCACTGCCCCGCTATGACCGTTCCTCATTTTTTTGCTTTTTACGCCCAAAAAACAAGAATTTCGCGCGATTGCCACATTTTCGTGTGCCTTCCAAGTGGGTCCGGGCCCCCAGACCCCGATCGCCTAAAACTTTTCCGAGCCATCAAATACAACCTAAGGAACCATAGTCACCGCCCTCCCATAGCCGTTTCTCGTTGTTTTGCGTTTTACGGCCAAAACTTTAGAATTTCACGCGATTACCTTATTTTCGTGAGCAGCCCATGCCTTCCGGGGTAGGTCCGGACCCCGATTCCCATATATTCATGTGTTATAGCCCACGCCTTTCGAGTGGGTCCGGGCCTCCTGACCCCGATCACCTAAAAATTTTCCAGGCTATCAAATATGACCTATGGAACTATAGCCATCGCCTCACCATGACCGTTCCTCGTTGATTTGCTTTATACGGCCAAAAAACTAGAATTTCGCTCGATTGCCATATTTTCGTGTGCTATAGCCCATGCCTTCCAAGTGGGTCCGGGCCCCCGGACCCCGATAGCCTAAAATTCATCCTGGCTATCAAATACGACCGCCCCGCCATGACCGACCTATAACCTCCGCCCCGCCATGACCGTTCCTCGTTTCCTTGCTATTTACGGTCAAAAAACTAGAATTTCGACTGATTGCCATATTTTCGTGTGCTATAGCCCACGCCTTCCGAATGGGTCGGGGGCCGCCGGACCCTAATCGCCTTAAAATTTTTCGGGCCATCAAATACGACCTAAGGATACATAGTCACCACCCCGCCATGACCGTTCATCGTTTTTTTGTTTTTTACAGTAAAAAAAACTAGAATTTCTCCTGATTTCCATATTATCGTGTGCTATAGCCCACGCCTTCCGAATGGGTCTGGGCCCTCCTGACCCTGATCGCCTAAAAAATTTTCGGGCCATCACATGCGACCTAAGGAACCATAGTCACCACCACGCCATGACCGTTCCTCATTTTTTTTGCATTTTACGGCCAAAAATCTAGAATTCCGCCCGATTCCCATATTTTCGTGTGCTCTATCCCACGCCTTCCGAGTGGGCCCGGGTCCCCCGAAACAGGATTGCCTAAAATTTTTCCATGCCATTAAATACGTCCTAAGGAACCATAGTCACCGCCCCGCCATGGCCATTCCTCATTGATTTGCATTTTACGGCCAAAAAACTAGAATTCCGCCTGATTCCAATATATTTGTGTGCTATAGCCCATGCCTTCCGAGTGTGTCCAGGCCCCAAGACCCCGATCGCCTAAAATTTTTCCGGGCTATCAAATATGACGTAAGGACCATAGCCACCGACCCGCTGTGACCGTTCCTCGTTTTTTTGCTTTATACGGCCAAATAACTAGGATTTCACCCGATTTCTATATTTTCGTGTTCTATTGCCCACGCTTTCCGAGTGGGTCCGGGCCACCCGGACCCCGATCGACTAAAATTTATTTGGGCTATCAAATACGACCTAAGGAACCATTGTCATCGCCCTGCCATGACCGTTCCTCATTTTTTTGCATTTTACGGCCAAAAAGCTAGAATTCCGCATGATTCCCATATTTTCGTGTGCTCTATCCCACGCCTTCCAAGTGGGCTCGGTTCCCCCGATACAGGATTGCCTAAAATTTTTCCATGCCATCAAAGATGACCTAAGGAACCATAGTCACTGCCCCGCTATGATCGTTCCTCATTTTTTTTTGCTTTATACGGCCAAAAAACTAGAATTTTGCCCGATTTCTATATTTTCATGTTCTATTGCCCACGCTTTCCGAGTGGGTCCGGGCCACCCAGACCCCGATCGACTAAAATTTATTTGGGCCATCAAATACGACCTAAGGAACCATTGTCATCGCCCCGACATGACTGTTCCTCGGTTTTCTGCATTTTATGGCCAAAATTCTAGAATTCCTCCCGATTCCCATATTTTCTTGTGCTCTATCCCACGCCTTCCGAGTGGGCCCGGATACCCCGAAACAGGATTGCCTAAAAATTTTCCATGCCATCAAATACGACCTAGGGAACCATAGTCACCACCCCCCCATGGCCGTTCCTCATTGTTTTGCATTTTACGGCCAAAAAACTAGAATTCCGCCCGATTCCCATATTTTCGTGTGCCATAGCCCACGCTTTCCGAGTGGGTCTAGGCCCCCCGGACCCCGATCGCCTAAAACTTTTTCGGGCTATCAAGTACGACCTAAGGACCATAGCCTCTGCCCCGCTATGACTGTTTCTTGTTTTTTTGCTTTATACGACCAAAAAACTAGAATTTCGCCCGATTTCCATATTTTCATGTTCTATTGCCCATGCATTCCGAGTGGGTCCGGGCCCCCCGGAACCCGATCGACTAAAATTTATTTGGGCCATCAAGTATGACCTAAGGAACCATAGTCATCGCCCTGCCATGATTGTTCCTCGTTGTTTTGCTTTTTATGACCAAAAAACTAGAATTTCGCGCGATTGCCATATTTTCGTGAGCTATAGCCCATGCCTTTCAAGTGGGTCCGATCCCCTGGACCCCGATCGCCTAAAATTTTTCTGGGCCATCAAATAAGACCTAAGGAACCATAGTCACCGCTTTGCCATGACCGTTCCTCATGTTTTTGCTTTTTACGGCCAAAAAACTAGAATTTCACGCGATTGCCTTATTTTTGTGAGCTATAGCCCATGCCTTCCGGGTAGGTCCGGACCCCGGGCCCCCGGACCCCGATCGTTTAAAATTTATCTAGGCCATCAAATTAGACCTAAGGAACCATAGTCACTGCCCCGCCATGGCCGTTGCTCGTTGTTTTACATTTTTCGGCCAAAAAACTAGAATTTCGCCTGATTCACATATATTCATGTGCTATAGCCCATGCCTTTCGAGTGGGTCCGGGCCCCCCGACCCTGATCACTTAAAAAATTTTCGGGCTATCAAATATGACCTAAGGAACCATTGCCATCACCACACCATGACCGTTCCTCATTGATTTGCTTTATACGACAAAAAAATTAGAATTTCGCTCGATTGCCATATTTTCGTGTGCTATAGCCCACGCTTTCAAAAGTGGGTCCGGGCCCCCGGACCCTGATTGGCTAAAATTCTTCCGGGCTATCAAATATGACCTAGGGAACTATAGCCACCGCCCCGCCATGACCATTCCTCGTTTCCTTTCGTTTTACGGTAAAAAAAATAGAATTTCGCCCGATTGCCATATTTTTGTGTGCTATATTCTACGCCTTCCGAATGGGTCGGGGGCACCCGGACCCTGATCGCCTAATATTTTTTCAGGCCATCAAATACGACATAAGGAACAATAGTCACCACCCCGACATGACCGTTCATCGTTTTTTTGCTTTTTACGGTAAAAACAACTATAATTTCTCTCGATTTCCATATTATCGTGTGCTATAGCCCACGCCTTCCGAATGGGTCCGGCTCCCCCTGACCCTGATCGCCTAAAATTTTTTCGGGCCATCACATACGACCTAAGGAACCATAGACCACCTCGCCATGACCGTTCCTCGTTTTTTTGCATTTTACAGCCAAAAATCTTCAATTCCGCCCGATTCCCATATTTTCGTGTGCTCTATCCCACGCCTTCCGAGTGGGCTCGGGTCCCCCGAAACAAGATTGCCTAAAATTTTTCCAAGCAATCAAATACGACCTAAGGAACCATAGTCACCGCCCCGCATGGCCGTTCCTCATTGTTTTGCGTTTTACGGCCAAAAAACTAGAATTCCGCCTGATTCCCATATTTTCTTGTGCAATAGCCCACGCCTTCCGAGTAGGTCCAGGCCCCCCTGACCCCGATCGCCTAAAATTTTTCAGGGCTATCAAATATGACCTAAGGACCATAGCCACCGCCCCGCTATGACTGTTCCTCGTTTTTTTGCTTTATGCGGCCAAAAAACTAGAATTTTGCCCGATTTCCATATTTTCGTATTCTATTGCCCACTCTTTCCGAGTGGGTCCGGGGCCCCCGGACCCCGATCGACTAAAATTTATTTCGGCCATCAAATACGACCTAAGGAACTATAGTCATCGCCCCGCCATGACCGTTCCTCGTTGTTTTGCATTTTACGACCAAAAAACTAGAATTTCACCTGATTCCCGTATTTTCGTGTGCTAGAGCCCACGCCTTCTGAGTGGGCCCGGGTCCCCCATAACTGGATTGCCGAAAATTTTTCTAAGCCATAAAATACGACTTAAGGAACCATAGTCACCGCCCCGCGATGGACGTTCCTCGTTATTTTGCGTTTAACTACTAAAAACTAGAATTCCGCCCGATTCCAATATATTCGTGTGAGAGCCCACGCCCTCTGAGTGGGTTCGGGTCCCCCAGACCCCGATCGCCTAACATTTTTACGGGCTAACAAATACGACCTAAGGAACCATAGCCACTTCCCCGCCATGACCGTTCCTCGTTGTTTTGCTTTATACAGCAAAAAAACTAGAATTTCACCCGATTGCCATATTTTCGTGGTCTATACGCCTTCCAAGTGGGTCCAGGCCCCCGGACCCCGATCGCCTAAAAACTTTTCCGGCCATCAAATGCGACCTAAGGAACCATAGTCACCACCCCGCCATGACCTTTTCTCTTTGTTTGATTTTTACGGCCAAAAAACTAGAATTTCGCGCGATTGCCATATTTTCGTGAGCTATAGCCCATACCTTTAAAGTGGGTCGGGGCTCCACGACCCCGATCGCCTAAAAATTTTCTGAGCTATCAAAAATAACCTAAGGAACCATAGTCACTGCCCTGTCATGACCGTTCCTCGTTGTTTTGCGTTTTACGACCAAAAAACTAAAATTTTTCCCAATTGCCACATTTTCGTGTGCTATTATCCCACGCCTTCCGAGTGGGTCCGGGCCCCTGTACCCCGATCGTATAAAATTTTTCTGGGCCATCAAATATGACCTAATGAACCATAGTGACCGCCCTGCAATGACCGTTCCTCATTTTTTGCTTTTTACGGCCAAAAAACTAGAATTTCACGCGATTGCCTTATTTTTGTGAGCATTAGCCCATGCCTTCTGGGTAGGTCCGGACCCCCCGGACCCCGATCGCCTAAAATTTATCTGGGCCATCAAATACGACCTAAGGAACCATAGTCACCGCCCCGCTATGGCCGTTCCTCGTTGTTTTACATTTTTCGGCCAAAAAACTAGAATTCTGCCCGATTCCCATATTTTCGTGTGCTATAGCCCACGCCTTCCGAGTGGGTCCAGGCCCCCCTGACCCCGATCGCCTAAAATTTTTCAGGGCTGTCAAATATGACCTAAGGACCATAGCCACCGCCCCGCTATGACCGTTCCTCGTTTTTTTGCTTTATGCGGCCAAAAAACTAGAATTTTGCCCGATTTCCATATTTTCGTATTCGATTGCCCACTCTTTCCGAGTGGGTCCGGGGCCCCCGGACCCCGATCGACTAAAATTTATTTCGGCCATCAAATACGACCTAAGGAACTATACTCATCGCCCCGCCATGACCGTTCCTTGTTGTTTTGCATTTTACGACCAAAAAACTAGAATTCCGCCTGAGTCCCGTATTTTCGTGTGCTAGAGCCCACGCCTTCTGAGTGGGCCCGGGTCCCCCATAACTGGATTGCCGAAAATTTTTCTAAGCCATCAAATACGACTTAAGGAACCATAGTCACCACCCCGCGATGGACGTTCCTCGTTATTTTGCGTTTAACTACTAAAAACTAGAATTCCGCCCGATTCCAATATATTCGTGTGATAGCCCACGCCCTCTGAGTGGGTTCGGGTCCCCCAGACCCCGATCGCCTAACATTTTTACGGGCTAACAAATACGACCTAAGGAACCATAGCCACTGCCCCGCCATGACCGTTCCTCGTTGTTTTGCTTTATACAGCAAAAAAACTAGAATTTCACCCGATTGCCATATTTTCGTGGTCTATACGCCTTCCAAGTGGGTCCAGGCCCCCGGACCCCGATCGCCTAAAAATTTTTTCGGCCATCAAATGCGACCTAAGGAACCATAGTCACCACCCCTCCATGACCGTTTCTCTTTTTTTGCTTTTTACGGCCAAAAAACTAGAATTTCGCGCGATTGCCATATTTTCGTGAGCTATAGCCCATACCTTTAAAGTGGGTCGGGGCTCCACGACCCCGATCGCCTAAAAATTTTCTGAGCTATCAAAAATAACCTAAGGAACCATAGTCACTGCCCTGCCATGACCGTTCCTCGTTGTTTTGCGTTTTACGACCAAAAAACTAAAAATTTTCCCAATTGCCACATTTTCGTGTGCTATTATCCCACGCCTTCCGAGTGGGTCCGGGCCCCTGGATCCCGATCGTATAAAATTTTTCTGGGCCATCAAATATGACCTAATGAACCATAGTGACCGCCCTGCAATGACCGTTCCTCATTTTTTGCTTTTTACGGCCAAAAAACTAGAATTTCACGCGATTGCCTTATTTTTGTGAGCATTAGCCCATGCCTTCTGGGTAGGTCCGGACCCCCCGGACCCCGATCGCCTAAAATTTATCTGGGCCATCAAATACGACCTAAGGAACCATAGTCACCGCCCCGCTATGGCCGTTCCTCGTTGTTTTACCTTTTTCGGCCAAAAAACTAGAATTCTGCCCGATTCCCATATATTCGTGTGCTATAGCCCACTCCTTTCGATTGGGTTCGTGCCCCCCGACCCGGATCACCTAAAAAATTTTTGGGCTATCAAATATGACCTTAGGAACCATAGACATCGCCTCACCATGACCGTTCCTCATTGATTTGCTTTATACGGCCAAAAAACTAGAATTTCGCTCGATTGCCATATTTTCGTGTGCTATAGCCCACGCCTTCCAAGTGGGTCCGGGCCCCCGAACCCTGATCGGCTAAAATTCTTTCGGGCTATCAAATACGACCTAAGGAACTATAGCCACCGCCCCGCCATGACCGTTCCTCGTTTCATTTCTTTTTACGGTCAAAAACTAGAATTTCACCCGATTGCCATATTTTCGTGTGCTATAGCCTATGCCTTCCGAATGGGTCGGGGGACCCCGGACCCTGATCGCCTAAAAATTTTTCGGGTCATCAAATACGACCTAAGGAACCATAGTCACCACCCCGCCATGACCGTTCCTCATTTTTTAGCTTTTTACGGTAAACAAAAACTAGGATTTCTCCCGATTTCCATATTAACGTGTGCTATAGCCCACGCCTTCCGAATGGGTCTGGGCCCCCTTGACCTTGATTGCCTAAAATTCTTTTTGGGCCATCACATACGACCTAAGGAACCATAGTCACCACCCCGCTATGACCGTTCCTCGTTTTTATGCATTTTACGGCCAAAAATATAGACTTCCGCCCGATTCCCATATTTTCGTGTGCTCTATCTCACGCCTTCCGAGTGGGCCCGGGTCCCCCGAAAATGGATTACCTATAATTTTTCCATGCTATCAAATACGACCTAAGGAACCATAGTCACCGCCCCACCATGTCTGTTCCTCATTTATTTGCGTTTTACGGCCAAAAAATAGAATTCCGCCTGATTTCCATATTTTCTTGTGCTATAGCCCACGCCTTCAGAGTGGGTCCAGGCCCCCCGAACCCCGATTGCCTAAAATTTTTCCGGGCTATCAAATACGACCTAAGGACCATAGCCACCGCCCCGCTATGACCGTTCCACATATTTTTGCTTTATATGGCCAAAAAACTAGAATTTTATCCGATTTCCATATTTTCGTGTTCTATAGCCCACGCTTTCCGAGTGGGCCCGGGCCCCCCGGATCTCGATCGACTAAAATTTTTCCGGGCTATCTAATGGCCCGAAAAAATTTTAGGCGATCCGATTCTGGGGAGCCCGGGCCCACTCGGAAGGCGTGGGCTATATCGCACACAAAAATATTGGAATCGGGCGGAATTCTAGTTTTTTTGCCTTAAAATGCAAAGAAATGAGGAACGGTCATGGCGGGGCAGTGATTATGATTCCTTAGGTCGTATTTGATGGCTCGTAAAAAGTTTAGGCGATTCGGTTTCAGGGGGCATGAGCCCACTCGGAATACGTGGGATATAGCACACGAAAATATGGGAATCGGGCGGAATTCTAGTTTTTGGCCGTAAAATGCAAATAAACGAGGAATGGTCATTGCAGGGCGGTGACTATTTTTCCTTAGGTCATTTTTGATGGCCCGGAAACATTTTAGGTGATCCGTTTTCGGGGGCCCTGCCCACTGGGATGTAGCACACGAAAATATGAGAATCGGCCAGAATTCTAGTTTTTTGGCCATAAAACGCAAATAAACGAGGAACGGTCATGGCAAGGTGATGAATATAGTTCCTTAGGTTGTATTTGATGGCCCGAAAAAATTTTAGGCGATCCGATTCTGGGGGGGGGGGGCGACCCACTCGGAAGGCGTGGTCTATAGCACATGAAAATATGGGAATCGGGCAGAATTATAGTTTTTTGGCAGTAAAACTCAAAGAAATGAGGAGTAGTCTTGACGGGGTGGTGACTATGGTTCCTTAGGTCGTATTTGATGGCCCGAAAAAAATTTAGGTGATCCGGTTCTGGGGGCACGGGGCCACTCGGAAGGCGTTGGCTATAGCACATGAAAATATGGGAATCGGGTGGAATTCTAGTTTTTTTGGCTATAAAACGCAAAAAACAAACAAGGAGCGGTTATGGCGGGTGGTTGACTATGGTTCCTTAGGTCATTTGTGATGGCCCGGAAACATTTTAAGTGATCGGGCGGAAAATGTTTTGATGCCCACTGGGAAGTAGCACACGAAAATATGGGAATCGGGCGAAATTCTAGCTTTTTGGCCGTAAAACTCAAATAAACGCTGAACGGTTATGGCGAGGCGATGACTATGGTTACTTAGGTGGTATTTGATTGCCCGAAAAAATTTTAGGCGACCTAGTTATGGGGGGCCCGAGCCTACCCGGAAGGCGTGGGCTATAGCACATGAAAATATGGGAATCGGCCGAAATTCTAGTTTTTTGGCTGTAAAACGCAAAACAATGAGGAGCAGTCATGATAGGGCGGTGACTATGGTTCCTTATGTCGTATTTGATGGCCCAAAATTTTTTTAAGCGATCCGCTTTTCTAGGGGGCCCGGGCCCACTCGGAAGGCGTGGGCTATAGCACACGAAAATATGGGAATCGGGCGGAATTCTAGTTTTTTGTCAGTAAAACTCAAATAAACGAGGAACGGTCAAGGAAGGGCGGTGACTATGGTTCCTTAGGTCGTATTTGATGGCCCGGGAAAATTTTAGGCGATCCGGTTCTGGGGGGCCAGACCCACTCAGAGGCGTGGGCTATAGAACACGACAATATGGGAATCAGGTAGAATTGTCATGCCCCGAACCTAGGAGCGAGACAAGCACCCGGTGCCTCACCTAACCTGGCATACCAAATTGCGACTAAGGGACTCTGAACACATAATGTCATACTTTGGCTATGGGGCCACCTTGCAAGACAATTTGCGAAGCAAAATATAAAACTGAATGGAAACTAGCGCTAACTAAACATCAATATAAAGCTAGGCTGAAAAGGCCGTCTACAGCTGACAAACCACCAAATTATACATACCAGGCCTACAAACCCAACATACTGCACTAACCAACAGGATATGTCTACAAGCCTCTACTGATAGATGTACTATGATCGGAATAGGGCCCCGACCTACCCATAACATATATACAGATATACATAAGATGTACACAAAAACTCTAGACCTGGCAACTCTGAAAGACGTGGAGCTTACCGATCAGGCTGAACTCGGGAAACACCTACTGAGGAGGTCTACCCGTCTGTCTGTCTGAACCTGCACGCATGAAATGCAGCGCCCCCAGAAAAGGGACGTCAGTACAAAATAATGTACCGAGTATGTAAGGCAATAAAATAACTGGAAGCTAAAACTGAACTGATAATATGATAACTGAAATTAACTGGGAGTCAAAGATGGTCTGGAGATATACTTACCTGCTGATACTGACTCAACTCTCTCAATATATTAAGTAAAATAAATGTCCTGCCCTATAAGGCTCGGTACGTGTAAATGCTCGGCCGTAGTAGGCTCGCTCATAGGCGCTCGGCCATACTGGGCTATGTATCTCGGCCATCCTGGGTTCGCTCATAGGCGCTCAGCCACAGTAGGCTCAGTATATATAACTTACCATCTGATCATAGGTTGCCCAATAGGGGCCTGCCCACCGATTATAGCTCGATGGTGGTGAAAATAGTGTAATACTGTATATATATATAGACCCTCTGCTCTCTTGACTGAATAAAGACAAAACTAAACTGAATATGAAGTCCTGATAAGGAATAATATTGTAACTTATGAGAATAGAATAATGTGAATGAATTCATGAATACGAACATCTCTTTATGTCTCATTATTAACACATATAGCTACGAGATCATGCCAAAATGAAGGAAGGGATTAGCCTTAACATACCTTATCACAATATTTCCAATAAACAAGTTGAACTCACCTCTTCGCACCTTAATCTACAAGAATGATAATAATACTATCGTTAAGTTACGAAAGGTACAACTATCGCACAACGAACGACAAACTTATTTTGTATTAAAACGGGCAGCATCTCCCCTATAATCCTTACTTCCTCCAAATTCAAGATAACACCAACAATACAAGAACAGAACAATGACAACATATATACATCATTTTCCAGCCCTATATACACCATCAAATACTACAAAATAGCCCAACACACCCCAATCTCTTCATACACAAAATGACCACCGTAGTAGTGTCAAACGACCCGAAAATGTTATGACGAATGACCATCCAACCACCCTACATTTATATGGTGTTTCTACACCCCCTTCCGCCTCCAAAACTCCACAAAACAGTAGTAAAACACGCAGCCCAACAGCAACACAAAACAGTCCACAAAACAGTCTGCTACAAGTGAATAACTCGAACTCACGGCTTCCGATCACCGTCCCGTGAGTTCTCACAAGTATAGAACGACTTACCATGAATTTATAGAAGAAAAACTGGATGAAATAGAGCAGTAAACTCACCTTATTTGTTGGATAACTCAGCTCCTAACTTGGTTCTTCAAACTCTAGGTTTTACCTCCAATTAGAACTTGAAAGGGAGAGAAAATCAATTAGGGTTTGTGGGAAATTTTTGGGAGGATTCTTTGCAGAGCTTATGTCTGATTATTATGCTCTATTTTAAGTCTAATATATGAAGAAAATAGGCCTTTAAAAGGCCTCTTTGGACGACCCGAAATGGCCCATTTTTGGGCTCTCATTTAAGCAAGTTGGTGACACACCTACTTGTCACCTAGCAGCTTGTGCAGTATCACAAAAATGCTCATATCTCTCCACTCCAATGTCGTATTGACAAACGGTTTAATGCGTTGGAAAATAGACTCATAGATCTTTAATTTGATGGGTGGAACACCCCATAACTCTAAGTATATTGGGAGAAAATTGCAGTTACATTTGACCCAAAGTTTCAGTAAAACTTATGAATGTAACTTGTGATGACTTTCATCGACTTTTGTTCCACAACTCGCTTGACTTCAAAACATAACACACGGATGTCATACGACTAATATAAATCATAACATAATCTTCTTATCATATTAATCACCCTAGTCTCACCCCAAAGGTACATGTTATAACATTTCCAACTTGTCGACTTTCGACGAAACATTGTTTTATTTAATTGCTTTAGCTTCTGAACTGTCCAACCCTCTTTGTACTTGTTGTTCATGATCTTCAATATTTGTAACCTCAGAGGTAACATGATTAACTTACTTTATATACTTTTAAATATTATCTCATTTTTGGTCCTACATTAGTTTGCTTACGATGCATTTTTACGTACGAAAATATAGGGTGTAACATCACTCCCCCTTGGGAACATTCGTCCTCGAATGTTTACTCTTAGAGACTTTGGAAAATTTTGCCAAAGTATCCTTCGTACACTAGGTTAAAACCAACCTGCACGTAGCTAGAAAACATACTATGCATGCCACACATGGCCAATCTTTATAAATAGCAGCAATTTGCCTCACCGACCGTAAATCATAAATATTGAAAATGAAAAATAAAAGCTTACCTGATGACCTGCTAGCCTACATAGAGCTATGTTGTAGCGTCCCATCTCGAACCATATCTTCAGTTTGAAATAGGTGGGGATATTTAGACTTCATTTCTTCCTCCGATTCCCACGTCATCTCTTCTACATTCTTGCTCCTCCATAAAACCTTCACGGAAGCTACCTCCTTATTTCGTAGCTTGTGGATTTGTCGGTCTAGGATGGCAACTGGAATTTCCTCGTATGACAAGTCCTCTGTAATCTGTACATCATCCGTGGGCACCACTCGGGTAGGATTGCCAATGCACTTTCGTAGCATAGATACGTGAAAAACCGGATGGACAGACTCCAATTCTGAGGGAAACTCTAACTCATAAGCTACTTGGCCCACTCTCCGAATGATCCTATAAGGCCCAATATACCGTGGGCTAAGCTTGCCTTTCTTGCCAAATCTCATCACGCCCTTCATAGGTGATACCTTTAAGAATACCCAGTCATTAATCCTGAACTCTAAGTCTCGTCGCCGCACGTCAGAATATGACTTCTGACGACTCTGAGCTGTCAACAGTCGCTCCCGGATAAGCTTTACTTTCTCTATGGCTTGTTGAACCAGGTCTGGCCCATATAACCCAGATTCCCCAACATCAAACCACCCTATAGGAGATCTGCACTTACGCCCATACAAAGCCTCGTACGGAGCCATCTGAATACTGGAGTGGTAACTGTTATTATATGCAAACTCGATAAGAGGTAGATGTTCATCCCAACTTCTTTTAAAATCCAACACACATACTCGTAACATATCCTCGAGCGTATGAATTGTGCGCTCGGCTTGTCCATCAGTCTGTGGATGAAAAGCTGTGCTGAGATTCACCTGAGTCCCTAGACCTCTCTGAAATGACCTCCAAAAATGTGCTGTAAACTGAGCCCCACGGTCAGATATAATAGAAACTGGTACTCCGTGTAGCCGCACTATCTCCTTAATATATAACTTTGCATAATCTTCTGCTATATATGTAGATCTGACCGGTAGGAAGTGAGCTGATTTTGTGAGCCTATCGACTATCACCCATATGGAATCGAACTTACGATTAGAACGAGGTAAACCCGTTATAAAGTCCATGTTTATCGCCTCCCATTTCCATGTCGGGATCTCTATAGTCTGCATTAGCCCTCCAGGCTTCTGGTGCTCTACCTTCACTTGCTGGCAACTAGTACATTGGGCGACAAACTCAGCAATGTTCTTTTTCATATCGTTCCACCAGTACACATCCTTAATGTCATGATACATCTTCGTCGACCCAGGATGGATGGAATACCATGAATAATGTGCCTCTGACATAATCCTGTCTCGTAGCCCTGCTACATCTGGAACACACAAACGACCCCTATATCTGAGAACCCCATCTCCCTTTAGCTCTAACAGCGGCTTCTTCTGCTGCAGAACTCGCTCTCTCAGCTCGACCAACTCTGGGTCCTCGTACTGCCTTTCCTTGACTTCAGCTATGAGGGATGATTTTGTAGTGTTTTGGAGTACAACTCCACCATCCTCAGAATCTACTAACCGAACCCCCAATGAAGACAATTGATGAATCTCTCTAGCTAATTGTCTTTTCTCGGGCTCTACATGTGCTAAGCTACCCATAGATCGGCGACTTAATGCATCTGCTACAATATTAGCTTTCCCTGGATGGTAGAGAATGTTAACATCATAATCTTTCAATAACTCAAGCCATCGCCTCTGTCGCAAATTCAACTCTTTCTGCTTGAAGATATATTGTAGGCTTTTATGATCAGTAAATACATCAACATGAACACCATATAAATAATGCCGCCATATCTTAAGTGCATGGACAACCGCAGCTAACTCGAGGTCGTGGGTCGGATAATTCCTCTCGTGCTTCCTCAACTGCCTTGAAGCATACGCAATTACCTTCCCATGTTGCATCAGGACACATCCTAACCCGACACCTGATGCATCACAATACACGGCATAACCCTCTAGACCCTCTGGAAGTGTTAGAACTGGAGCTGAGGTCAACCTGTTCTTAAGCTCTTGGAAACTCCGCTCACAAGCCTCTGTCCATTGAAACTTAGTTTCTTCCTGTGTCAACTTCGTCAATGGTGCCGAAAGGGAAGAAAAACCCTCTACAAACCTCCAATAGTATCCTGCTAAGCCTAGAAAGCTACGAACCTCTATCGGAGTGGTAGGTCTAGGCCAAGATTTCACGGCCTCAATCTTCTGAGTGTCCACCTTTATCCCTTCATCTGATACAATATGCCCCAAGAATGCTACAGACTTCAACCAGAACTCACATTTAGAAAACTTAGCATACAACTTACGATCACGGAGGGTTTGGAGTACCACTCACAGGTGGTCCGCATGCTCATCCTCTGAACGAGAATAAACCAGAATATCATCAATAAATACTATCACGAACAGATCTAAAAATGGCCGGAATAGGCTATTCATCAAGTCCATAAATACAGCGGGTGCATTAGTCAACCCGAAGGACATGACAAGGAACTCGAAGTGGCCATATCGGGTCCTGAAGTCTGTCTTCGGAATATCTTTTTCCCAAACTCTGACCTGGTGGTACCCCGACCTCAAATCTATCTTTGAAAAGCATCTAGCCCCCTGCAACTGATCAAACAAGTCATCGATCCTTGGAAGTGGATACTTATTCTTAATAGTTACCTTGTTCAGCTGCCTATAATCGATACACATCCTCAGCGAGCCGTCTTTCTTCCGCACAAATAGTACTGGTGCACCCCAAGGTGAGGTACTGGGCCTGATGTAACCTTTCTCCAACAAATCTTTTAACTGCTCCTTCAACTCCTTCAATTCTCCAGGTGCCATTCTATACGGAGGGACGGATATTGGTTGAGTTCCTGGAAGCAAATCGATGCTAAAATCAATCTCTCGCTCTGGAGGAATACCTGGAAGCTCATCTAGAAACACATCTGCATACTCTTTGACTACGAGAATAGACTGAAGTGTAGGTATCTCAACATCTGCATCTCTAACTTGCACAATATGATAAATGCACCCTTTTGCGATCATTTTCCTCGTCTTCAAATAGGAAATAAACCTACCTCTGGGTGTTGGTGTATTACCTACCCATTCAAGGACTGGCTCACCCGGAAATTGAAATCTGGCTGCCTTTGCTCGGCAATCAACTGTGGCATAGCAAGCTGCCAACCAGTCCATGCCCATGATAGCATCAAAATCCATCATCTCTAGCTCAACTAGGTCAGCTGAGGTCTGACGACTACAAATTGTCACCGTACAACCTCGGTAAACCCGTCTAGCAATAATCGATTCTCCGACCGGTGTAGATACCGCAAAAGGATCACTTAGTATTTCAGGCACTATACCAAACTTCCTCGCAACAAATGGGGTAATATACGATAAAGTAGATCCTGGGTCTATCAAAGCATAAGCATCGTGAGAGCAAATGGTTAATATACCTGTCACAACGTCTGGTGAAGACTCCTGGTCCTGTCGACCCGCTAAAGCATAGATACGGTTCTGATTACCACTTGAACTGGAACCTCTACCTCTGCCCTGACCTCTACCAGCCGAAGACTGAGACTCGCGCCCTGAAGGATGCACGGACATAAGATGATCCTGTTGCTGAACTCGCTGGTTGTGCCATTCCCCCCGAATCTCTATTTGGGCAATCTCGCATCATATGCCTTGGACGCCCACATGTATAACAAGCATCAGAACCTGCTCGGCATTGGCCCAAGTGTCCTCTACCACAGATGTCACACCGTGGAGGAAATGACCATGTCTGCGCAGATCCTCGCTGTCGCTGCAAACCCGACGCCCGTGAGCTCTCACCTGGTCCTGACTGAGTATAGCGGTCATACCTGTAACCCTGTAACTGAGGTGGCGGAGGCCTAGGTGGCCATCCGAAGTACTGGGTCCTATAACTACCCTGATATTGCTCCTGAGACCTGGGAAATCTCATCCTCTTACGTTGCCCTTGCTCAGCCCTCTCTGTACCCTGCTGCCGATGCCTACCCCTTTCTATATTCTGGGCGAATGCCTGAATCCGAGAGATATCCATACTATCCTGCAATGCAGCGATGGCACATGCCTCGGTTAACTCTGGGGCTAACCCTGCTATAAACCTGTGAATCCTGTCCCGCATAGTAGCAACTATGGATGGTGCATATCTGGCCAATGAGTCAAAACGAAGACTATACTCTCGAACACTCATATTACCCTGCTTGAGGGATAGAAACTGATCGACTCGAGCCTGTCAGATCTCCCGTGGTAAGTACTGGTCAAGGAAGGCATCTGAAAAATTCTCCCAAATAGCTGGAGGTGCATCACGTCCCTTGGACCTCTCCCATCCCTCATACCAAAGGATGGCTATATCTCGGAGTCGAAAAGCTACTAGCTCAATTGCCTCTTTCTCTGTGGCATGCATAACATGAAAGATCCTGTGAAGCTGATCTATGAAATCATGCGGGTCCTCCCTCTGATCTGTCCCCGTGAACTCTGCGGGACTCAAAGCAATAAACTCTCGGACCCTTGAACTCCCAGACCCCTCAAAAGTTCCTGCACTAGCTGATGCCCTAGCCTGTTGCTGGGTAGCTACCAACTGTGTCAACAAATGCACCGCACTTCTCAAGTCCTGATCTGATAGAAGTGGAGGGGGAACTGGATGTGCGGTTTCCCTAGGAATCTCCGTAGTTGGTGGAGGAGCCGGTAATGGCTGAGTAGGGGTCTCACCTTGAGCCTCAGACTGGGCCCCATCTACTGGGGGTACCCTACTGGTCCCCTCACCTACTGCTGTATCTCTCCTCTGGCTAGCCGTAGTCTTCCTAGTCACCGTCATCTGTGCATGCAAACACCAACACATAAGTTTAATTCAAATTTCCTATAACTCAGTTCTGTAGCACGATTTAGATTTCAAAGAAGGGTAACCAACTCCTAAATGCCCTGTAGTGCCCTGCTTATATAATGTGGTGCACAACACATCTATAAACAAGACCCTACTAGACACGGCTTGTAGACTCCCTAGGATAGAACTGCTCTGATACCAAGATTGTCACGCCCCAAACCTAGGAGCGAGACAAGCACCCGGTGCCTCACCTAACCTGGCGTACCAAATTGCGACTAAGGGACTCTGAACACATAATGTCATACTTTGGCTATGGGGCCACCTTGCAAGACAATTTGTGAAGCAAAATATAAAATTGAATGGAAACTAGCGCTAACTAAACATCAATATAAAGCTAGGCTGAAAAGGCCGTCATAGCTACAACAGCTGACAAACCACCAAATTATACATACCAGGCCTACAAACGCAACATACTGCACTAACCAACAGGATATGTCTACAAGCCTCTACTGATAGATGTACTATGATCGGACCAGGGCCTCGACCTACCCATAACATATATACAGATATACATAAGATGTACACAAAAACACTAGACCTGGCAACTTCGAAAGACGTGAAGCTTACCGATCAGGCTGAACTCAGGAAACACCTACTGAGGAGGTCTACCCGTCTGTCTGTCTGAACCTGCACGCATGAAATGCAGTGCCCCCAGAAAAGGGACATCAGTACGAAATAATGTACCGAGTATGTAAGGCAATAAAATAATTGAAAGCTGGAACTGAACTGATAATATGATAACTAAAATTAACTGGGAGTCAAAGATGGTCTGGAGATATACTTACCTGCTGATACTGACTCAACTCTCTCAATATATTAAGTAAAATAAATGTCCGGCCCTATAAGGCTCGGTACGTGTAAATGCTCGGCCGTAGTAGGCTCGCTCATAGGCGCTCGGCCATAATGGGCTCTTTATCTCGGCCATCCTGGGCTCGCTCATAGGCGCTCGGCCACAGTAGGCTCGGTATATATAACTTACCATCTGATCAGAGGTTGCCCAATAGGGGCCTGCCCACCGATTATAGCTCGATGGTGGTGAAAATAGTATAATACTGTATATACATATAGACCCTCTGCTCTCTTGACTGAATAAAGACAAAACTAAACTGAATATGAAGTCCTGATAAGGAATAATATTGTAACTTATGAGACTAGAATAATGTGAATGAATTCATGAATACGAACTTCTCTTTATGTCTCATTATTAACACATGTAGCTACGAGATCATGCCAAAATGAAGGAAGGGCTTAGCCTTAACATACCTTATCACAATCTTTCCAATCACCAAGTTGAACTCACCTCTTCGCACCTTAATCTACAAGAATGATAATAATACTATCATTAAGTTACGAAAGGTACAACTATCGCACAACGAACGATAAACTTATTTTGTATTAAAACGGGCAGCATCTCCCCTATAATCCTTACTTCCTCCAAATTCAAGATAACACCAACAATACAAGAACAGAACAATGACAACATATATACATCATTTTCCAGCCCTATATACACCATCAAATACTACAAAACAGCCCAACACACCCCAATCTCTTCATACGCAAAATGACCTCCGTAGTAGTGTCAAACGACCCGAAAATGTTATGATGAACGACCAGCCAACCACCCTACATTTATATGGTGTTTCTACACCCCCTTCATCCTCCAAAAATCCACAAAACAGTAGTAAAACACGCAGCCCAACAGCAACACAAAACAGTCCGCTACAAGTGAATAACTCGAACTCACGGCTTCCGATCACCGTCCCGTGAGTTCTCACAAGTATAGAACGACTTACCATGAATTTATAGAAGAAAAACTGGATGAAATAGAGCAGTAAACTCACCTTTTTCTTTGGATAACTCAGCTCCTATCTTGGTTCTTCAAACTCTAGGTTTTACCTCCAATTAGAACTTGAAAGGGAGAGAAAATCAATTAGGGTTTGTGGGAAATATTTTGGAGGATTCTTTGCAGAGCTTATGTCTGGTTATTATGCTCTATTTTAAGTCTAATATATGAATAAAATAGGCCTTTAAAAGGCCTCTTTGGACGACCCGAAATGGCCCCTTTTTGGGCTCTCATTTAAACAAGTAGGTGACACACCTACTTGTCACCTAGCAGCTTGTGCAGTATCGCAAAAATGCCCATATCTCTCTACTCCGATGTCGAATTGACAAACGGTCTAATGGGTTGGAAAATAGACTCATAGATCTTTAATTTGATGGGTGTAAAACCCCATAACTCTAAGTATATTGGGAGAAAATTGCAGTTACATTAGACCCAAAGTTTCAGTAAAACTTATGAATGTAACTTGTGATGACTTTCATCGACTTTTGTTCCACAACTCGCTTGACTTCAAAACATAACACACGGATGTCATACGACTAATATAAATCATAACATAATCTCCTTATAATGTTAATCACCCTAGTCTCACCCCAAAGGTACATGTTATAACATTTCCAACTTGTCGACTTTCGACGAAACATTGTTTTATTTAATTGCTTTAGCTTCTGAACTGTCCAACCCTCTTTGCACTTGTTGTTCATGATCTTCAATATTTGTAACCTCAGAGGTAACATGATTAACTTACTTTATATACTTTTAAATATTATCTCATTTTTGGTCCTACATTAGTTTGCTTACGACGCATTTTTACGTACGACAATATAGGGTGTAACAAGAATTCTAGTTTTTTGGCCGTAAAACGCAAAAACAAAAATGGAGTAGTCATGACAGGGCAGTGTCTATGGTTGCTTAGGTCGTATTTAATGGCCCGAAAATTTTTTAGGCGATCCAATTCTGGGGAGCCCGGGCCCACTCGGAAGGCGTGGGCTATATCGCACACAAAAATATTGGAATCGGGCGGAATTCTAGTTTTTTTGCCTTAAAATGCAACAAAACGAGGAACGGTCATGGCGGGGAAGTGTCTATGATTCCTTAGGTCGTATTTGATGGCTCAGAAAAATTTTAGGCGATTCGGTTTTGGGGGGCCCGAGCCCACTCGGAATGCGTGGGATATAGCACACGAAAATATGTGAATCGGGCGGAATTCTAGTTTTTTGGCCATAAAATGCAAAAATATGAGGAGCAGTCATGACGGGGCGGTGACTATGGTTCCTTAGGTCGTATTTGATGGCCCGAAAAATTTTTAAGCAATCCGATTTTCTAGGGGGCCAACTCGAAAGGCGTGGGCTATAGCACACGAAACTATGGGAATCAGGAAGATTTCTAGTTTTTTGGCTGTAAGACGTAAAACAACAAGGAGCAGTTATGACAGGGTGATGACTATGGTTCCTTAGGTCGTATTTGATGGCCCGAAAATTTTTTAGGCGATCCGATGATGGGGGGCCCGGGCCCACTCCGAAGGTGTGGGCTATAGCACACGAAAATATGGGAATCGAGCAGAATTCTAGTTTTTTGGCCGTAAGACGCAAGAAAACAAGGACCAGTCATGACGGGGCGGTGACTATGGGTCCTTAGGTCATATTTGATGGCCCAGAAAATTTTTAGGCGATCCGCTTTTCTAGGGGGTCCGGGGCCACTCAGAAGACGTGGGCTATAGCACACGAAAATATGGGAATCGGGCGGAATTCTAGTTTTTTGTCTGTAAAACTCAAATAAACGAGGAACAGTCAAGGAAGAGCGGTGACTATGGTTCCTTAGGTCGTACTTGATGGCCCGGAAAATTTTTAGGCGATCCGGTTCTGGGGGCCCGACCCACTCGGAGGTGTGGGCTATAGTACACGACAATATGGGAATCAGGTAGAATTCTAGTTTTTTGGTCGTAAAACGCAAAAAAAAAAAACATGTAGTAGTAATGTCGGGGCATTGACTATGGTTGCTTAGGTCGTATTTAATGGCCCGAAAAAATTTTAGACGATCCGATTCTGGGGAGCCCGGGCCCATTCGGAATGCGTGGGCTATATCGCACACAAAAATATTGGAATCGGGCGGAATGCTAGTTGTTTTGCCTTAAAATGCAAAAAAACGAGGAACGGTCATGGCGGGGTAGTGACTATGATTCCTTAGGTCATATTTGATGGCTCGGAAAAAGTTTAGGCGATTCGGTTTCGGGGGGCCCGAGCCCACTCGGAATGCGTGGGATATAGCACACGAAAATATGGGAATCGGCCGGAATTCTAGTTATTAACCATAAAACGCAAATAAACGAGGAACGGTCATTGCAGGGCGGTGACTATTGTTCCTTAGGTTATTTTTTATGGCTTGGAAACATTTTAGGTGATCCGTGTCCGGGGGCCCTGCCCACTGGGATGTAGCACACGAAAATATGAGAATCGGGCAGAATTCTAGATTTTTGGCCATAAAACGCAAATAAACGAGGAACGGTCATGGAAAGGTGATGAATATGGTTCCTTAGGTTGTATTTGATGGCCCGAAAAATTTTTAGGCAATCCGGTTCTGGGGGGCCTGACCCACTCGGAAGGCGTGGTCTGGGTCCGGGGGCACGGAACCACTCAAAAGGCATGGGCTATAGCACACAAAAATAAGGGAATTAGGCAAAATTCTAGTTTTTTGGCCGTAAAATGCAAAAAAACGATAAACAGCAACGGCGGGGTGGTGACTATGGTTCCTCGGGTCGTATTTGATGGCTCAAATTTTTTTTAGGCAATTGGGGTACGGGGGGCCCGGTCCCACTCGGAAGGCGTGGGCTATAGCACACAAATATTTGGGAATGAGGCGGAATTCTAGTTTTTTGGCCGTAAAACGCAAAACAACGAGGAACGGCCATGGCGGGGAGGTGACTATGGTTCCTTAGGTCGTATTTGATGGCCCAGAATAATTTTAGGCGATCGGGGTCCGGGGGCCCGGACCCACTCGGAAGGCATGGGCTATAGCACACGAAAATATGGAAATCGGGCAAAATTCTAGTTTTTTGCCGTAAAATGCAAAACAACGAGGAACAGCCATGGCTGGGCGGTGACTATGGTTCCTTAGGTCGTATTTGATAGCCCGAATAATTTTAGGCGATCGGGGTCCGGGGTTCTGGACCCACTCGGAAGGCGTGGGCTATAGCACACGAAAATATGGGAATCGGGCAGAATTCTAGTTTTTTGGCCGTAAAATGCAAAACAACGAGGAACGGCCATGGCGGGGAGGTGACTATGGTTCCTTAGGTCCTATTTGATGGCCCCGAATAATTTTAGGCGATCGGGGTCCGAGGGCCCGGACCCACTCGGAAGGCATGGGCGCACACGAAAATATGGGAATCGGGCGAAATTCTAGTTTTTTGGCCGTAAAATGCAAAACAACGAGGAACGGCCATGGCGGGGCGGTGACTATGGTTCCTTAGGTCGTATTCGATGGCTCGGAAAAAGATTAGGCGATTGGGGTCCGGGGTCCCCGACCCACTCGGAAGGCATGGGCTATATAGCACACGAAAATAAGGGAATCGGGCGAAATTCTAGTTTTATGGAAGTAAAATGCAAAACCACGAGGAACAGCCATGGCTGCGCGGTGACTATGGTTCCTTAGGTCGTATTTGATGGCCCCGAATAAATTTAGGCGATCGGGGTCCGGGGGCCCGGACCTACTCAAAAGGCATGGGCTATAGCACACGAAAATAAGGGAATCATGCGAAATTCTAGTTTTTTGGCCGTAAAATGCAAAAAAACGATAAACGGCAACGGCGGGGTGGTGACTATGGTTCCTTAGGTCGTATTTGATGGCTCAAAAAAATTTTAGGCAATTGGGGTACGGGGGCCCGGTCCCACTCGGAAGGCGTGGGCTATAGCACACGAATATTTGGGAATCACGCGGAATTCTAGTTTTATGGCCGTAAAATGCAAAACAATGAGGAACGGCCATGGTGGGGAGGTGACTATGGTTCCTTAGGTCATATTTGATGGCCCATAATAATTTTAGGTGATCGGGGTCCGGGGGCCCGGACCCACTCAGAAGGCATGGGCTATAGCACATGAAAATATGGGAATCGGGCAAAATTCTACTTTTTTGCCGTAAAATGCAAAACAACGAGGAACAGCCATGGCTGGGCGGTGACTATGGTTCCTTAGGTCATATTTGATAGCCCGGAATAATTTTAGGCGATCGGGTTCCGGGGGGATCGGACCCACTCGGAAGGCGTGGGCTATGGCACACAAATATATGGGAAACGGGCAGAATTCTAGTTTTTTGGCCGTAAAATGCAAAATTACGAGGAACGGCCATGGCGGGGAGGTTACTATGGTTCCTTAGGTCGTATTTGATGGCCCCGAATAATTTTAGGCGATCGGGGTCGGGGTTCCGGACCCATTCGGAAGGCGTGGGCTATAGCACACGAAAATAAGGGAATCGGGCAGAATTCTAGTTTTTTTGCCGTAAAATGCAAAACAATGAGGAACGGCCATGGCTGGGAGGTGACTATGGTTCCTTAGGTCGTATTTGATGGCTCCGAATAATTTTAGGCGATCGGGGTCTGAAGGCTCGGACCCACTCGGAAGGCATGGGCGCACACGAAAATATGGGAATCTAGCGAAATTCTAGTTTTTTGGCCGTAAAATGCAAAAGAACGAGGAACGGCCACGGCGGGGCGGTGACTATGGTTCCTTAGGTCGTATTCGATGGCTCGGAAAAAGTTTAGGCGATCGGGGTACGGGGGGCCGGTCACACTCGGAAGGCGTGGGCTATAGCACACGAATATATGGGAATCGGGTGAAATTCTAATTTTTTGGCAGTAAAATACAAAAGAACGAGGAACGGCCATGGCGGGGCGGTGACTATGGTTCCTTAGGTCATATTTGACATCCCCAAATAAATTTAGGCGATCGGGGTGCGGGGGCCCATACCCACTCGGAAGGCATAGCCTATAGCTCACGAAAATATGGGAACCGAGCGAAATTCTAGTTTTTTGGCCGTAAAATGCAAAATTACGAGGAACGGCCACGGTGGGGAGGAGACTATGGCTACTTAGGTCGTATTTGATGGCCCAGAATAATTTTAAGCGATCGGGGTCCGGGGGTCCGGACCATCTTGGAAGGCGTGGGCTATAGCACACGAAAATATGGGAATCACGCGGAATTTAGTTTTTTGGCCATCAAAACAACGCGGAAAGGCCATGGCGGGGCGGTGACTATGGTTTCTTAGGTCGTATTTGATGGCCCCGAATAATTTTAGGCGATCGGGGTCCGGGGTCCCGGACCCACTCGGAAGGCATGGGCTATAGGTCACGAAAATATAGGAATCGAGCAAAATTCTAGTTTTTTGGCCGTAAAATATAAAACAACGAGGAACGGCCACGGCGGGGCGGTGACAATTGTTCCTTAGGTCGTATTTCATGGCTCGGAAAAAGTTTAGGTGATCGGGGTACGGGGGCCCGGTCCCACTCGGAAGGCGTGGGCTATAGCACATGAATATATGGGAATCGGGCTGAATTCTAGTTTCTTTGCCGTAAAATGCAAAACAACGAGGAATGACCATGGCGGGGCGGTGACTATGGTTCCTTAGGTCGTATTTCATGGCCCCGAATAAATTTAGGCGATTGGGGTCCGGGGGCCCGGACCCACTCAAAAGGCATGGGCTATAGCACACGAAAATAAGGGAATCAGGCTAAATTCTAGTTTTTTGGCAGTAAAATGCAAAAAAATGATAAACAGCAACGGCGTGGCGGTGACTATGGTTCCTTAGGTCGTATTTGATGGCTCAAAATATTTTTAGGAAATTGGGGTACGGGGGGCCCGGTCCCACTCGGAAGGCGTGGGCTATAGCACACGAATATTTGGGAATGAGGCGGAATTCTAGTTTTTCGGCCGTAAAACGCAAAATAACGAGGAACGGCCATGGCGGGGAGGTGACTATGGTTCCATAGGTCGTATTTGATGGCCCAAAATAATTTTAGGCGATCGGGGTCCGGGGGCCCGGACCCACTAGGAAGGCATGGGCTATAGCACACGAAAATATGAGAATCGGGCAAAATTCTAGTTTTTTGCCGTAAAATGCAAAACAACGAGGAACAGCCATGGCTGGGCGGTGACTATGGTTCCTTAGGTCGTATTTGATGGCCCCGAATAATTTTAGGCGATCGGGGTCGGGGTTCCGGACCCACTCGGAAGGCGTGGGCTATAGCACACGAAAATAAGGGAATCGGGCAGAATTCTAGTTTTTTTGCCGTAAAATGCAAAACAATGAGGAACGGCCATGGCGGGGAGGTGACTATGGTTCCTTAGGTCGTATTTGATGGCTCCGAATAATTTTAGGCAATCGGGGTCTGAAGGCTCGGACCCACTCGGAAGGCATGGGCGCACACGAAAATATGGGAATCTAGCGAAATTCTAGTTTTTTGGCCGTAAAATGCAAAAGAACGAGGAACGGCCATGGCGGGGCGGTGACTATGGTTCCTTAGGTCGTATTCGATGGCTCGGAAAAAGTTTAGGCGATCGGGGTACGGGGGGCCGGTCACACTCGGAAGGCGTGGGCTATAGCACACGAATATATGGGAATCGGGTGAAATTCTAATTTTTTGGCAGTAAAATACAAAAGAACGAGGAACGGCCATGGCGGGGCGGTGACTATGGTTCCTTAGGTCGTATTTGACATCCCCAAATAAATTTAGGCGATCGGGGTGCGGGGGCCCATACCCACTCGGAAGGCATAGCCTATAGCTCACGAAAATATGGGAACCGAGCGAAATTCTAGTTTTTTGGCCGTAAAATGCAAAATTACGAGGAACGGCCACGGCGGGGAGGAGACTATGGCTACTTAGGTCGTATTTGATGGCCCAGAATAATTTTAAGCGATCGGGGTCCGGGGGTCCGGACCATCTCGGAAGGCGTGGGCTATAGCACACGAAAATATGGGAATCACGCGGAATTTAGTTTTTTGGCCGTCAAAACAACGCGGAAAGGCCATGGCGGGGCGGTGACTATGGTTCCTTAGGTCGTATTTGATGGCCCCGAATAATTTTAGGCGATCGGGGTCCGGGGTCCCGGACCCACTCGGAAGGCATGGGCTATAGGTCACGAAAATATAGAAATCGAGCAAAATTCTAGTTTTTTGGCCGTAAAATATAAAACAACGAGGAACGGCCACGGCGGGGCGGTGACAATTGTTCCTTAGGTCGTATTTGATGGCTCGGAAAAAGTTTAGGTGATCGGGGTACGGGGGGCCCGGTCCCACTCGGAAGGCGTGGGCTATAGCACACGAATATATGGGAATCGGGCTGAATTCTAGTTTCTTTGCCGTAAAATGCAAAACAACGAGGAATGACCATGGCGGGGCGGTGACTATGGTTCCTTAGGTCGTATTTCATGGCCCCAAATAAATTTAGGCGATTGGGGTCTGGGGGCCCGGACCCACTCAAAAGGCATGGGCTATAGCACACGAAAATAAGGGAATCAGGCTAAATTCTAGTTTTTTGGCAGTAAAATGCAAAAAAATGATAAACAGCAACGGCGGGGTGGTGACTATGGTTCCTTAGGTCGTATTTGATGGCTCAAAATATTTTTAGAAAATTGGGGTACGGGGGGCCCGGTCCCACTCGGAAGGCGTGGGCTATAGCACACGAATATTTGGGAATGAGGCGGAATTCTAGTTTTTCGGCCGTAAAACGCAAAATAACGAGGAACGGCCATGGCGGGGAGGTGACTATGGTTCCATAGGTCGTATTTTATGGCCCAAAATAATTTTAGGCGATCGGGGTCCGGGAGCCCGGACCCACTCGGAAGGCATGGGCTATAGCACACGAAAATATGAGAATCGGGCAAAATTCTAGTTTTTTGCCGTAAAATGCAAAACAACGAGGAACAGCCATGGCTGGGAGGTGACTATGGTTCCTTAGGTCGTATTTGATAGCTCGAATAATTTTAGGCGATCGGGGTCCGGGGTTCCGGACCCACTCGGAAGGCGTGGGCTATAGCACACGAAAATATGGGAATCGGGCAGAATTCTAGTTTTTTGGCCGTAAAATGCAAAACAACGAGGAACGGCCATGGCGTGGAGGTGACTATGGTTCCTTAGGTCGTATTTGATGGCCCCGAATAATTTTAGGCGATCGGGGTCCGAGGGCCCGGACCCACTCAGAAAGCATGGGCGCAAACGAAAATATGGGAATCGGGCGAAATTCTAGTTTTTTGGCCGTAAAATGCAAAACAGCGAGGAACGGCCATGGCGGGGCGGTGACTATGGTTCCTTAGGTCGTATTCGATGGCTCGGAAAATGTTTAGGCGATCGGGGTCCGGGGTCCCCGACCCACTCGGAAGGCATGGGCTATATAGCACACGAAAATAAGGGAATCGGGCGAAATTCTAGTTTTATGGAAGTAAAATGCAAAACCACGAGGAACGGCCATGGCTGCGCGGTGACTATGGTTCCTTAGGTCGTATTTGATGGCCCCGAATAAATTTAGGCGATCGGGGTCCGGGGGCACGGACCCACTCAAAAGGCATGGGCTATAGCACACGAAAATAAGGGAATCATGCGAAATTCTAGTTTTTTGGCCGTAAAATGCAAAAAAACGATAAACGGCAACGGCGGGGCGGTGACTATGGTTCCTTAGGTCGTATTTGATGGCTCAAAAAAATTTTAGGCAATTGGGGTACGGGGGGCCCGGTCCCACTCGGAAGGCGTGGGCTATAGCACACGAATATTTGGGAATCATGCGGAATTCTAGTTTTTTGGCCGTAAAATTCAAAACAACGAGGAACGGCCATGGCGGGGAGGTGACTATGGTTCCTTAGGTCGTATTTGATGGCCCATAATAATTTTAGGCGATCGGGGTCCGGGGGCCCGGACCCACTCAGAAGGCATGGGCTATAGCACACGAAAATATGGGAATCGGGCAAAATTCTAGTTTTTTGCCGTAAAATGCAAAACAACGAGGAACAGCCATGGCTGGGCGGTGACTATGGTTCCTTAGGTCGTATTTGATGGCCTCGAATAAATTTAGGCGATCGGGGTCCGGGGGCACAGACCCACTCAAAAGGCATGGGCTATAGCACACAAAAATAAGGGAATCACGCAAAATTCTAGTTTTTTGGCCGTAAAATGCAAAAAAATGATAAACAGCACCGGCGGGGTGGTGACTATGGTTCCTTAGGTCGTATTTGATGGCTCAAATTTTTTTTAGGCAATTGGGGTACGGGGGGCCCGGTCCCACTTGGAAGGCGTGGGCTATAGCACACGAATATTTGGGAATGAGGCGAAATTCTAGTGTTTTGGCCGTAAAATGCAAAACAACGAGGAACGGCCATGGCGGGGAGGTGACTATGGTTCTTTAGGTCGTATTTGATGGCCCAGAATAATTTTAGGCGATCGGGGTCCGGGGGCCCGGACCCACTCGAAAGGCATGGGCTATAGCACACGAAAATATGGGAATCGGGCAAAATTCTAGTTTTTTGCCGTAAAATGCAAAACAACGAGGAACAGCCATGGCTGGGCGGTGACTATGGTTCCTTAGGTCGTATTTGATAGCCCGAATAATTTTAGGCGATCGGAGTCCGGGGTTCTGGACCCACTCGGAAGACGTGGGCTACAGCACACGAAAATATGGGAATCGGGCAGAATTCTAGTTTTTTGGCCGTAAAATGCAAAACAACGAGGAACGGCCATGGCGGGGAGGTGACTATGGTTCCTTAGGTCCTATTTGATGGCCCCGAATAATTTTAGGCGATCGGGGTCCGAGGGCCCGAACCCACTCGGAAGGCATGGGCGCACACGAAAATATAGAAATCAGGCGAAATTCTAGTTTTTTGGCCGTAAAATGCAAAACAACGAGGAACGGCCATGGCGGGGCGGTGACTATGGTTCCTTAGGTCATATTCGATGGCTGGGAAAAAGTTTAGGCGATCGGGGTCCGGGTTCCCCGACCCACTCGGAAGGCATGGGCTATATAGCACACGAAAATAAGGGAATCGGGCGAAATTCTAGTTTTTTGGAAGTAAAATGCAAAACCACGAGGAACGGCCATGGCTGCGCGGTGACTATGGTTCCTTAGGTCGTATTTGATGGCCCCGAATAAATTTAGGCGATCGGGGTCCGGGGGCCCGGACCCACTCAAAAGGCATGGGCTATAGCACACGAAAATAAGGGAATCATGCGAAATTCTAGTTTTTTGGCCGTAAAATGCAACAAAATGATAAACGGCAACGGCGGGGCGGTGACTATGGTTCCTTAGGTCGTATTTGATGGTTCAAAAATTTTTTAGGCAATTGGGGTACGGGGGGCCCGGTCCCACTCGGAAGGCATGGGCTATAGCACAAGAATATTTGGGAATCATGCGGAATTCTAGTTTTTTAAAATGCAAAACAACGAGGAACGGCCATGGCGGGGAGGTGACTATGGTTCCTTTGGTCATATTTGATGGCCCATAATAATTTTAGGAGATCGGGGTCCGGGGTCCCGGACCGACTCAGAAGGCATGGGCTAAAGCACACGAAAATATGGGAATCGGGCAAAATTCTAGTTTTTTGCCATAAAATGCAAAACAACGAGGAACAGCCATGGCTGGGCGGTGACTATGGTTCCTTAGGTCGTATTTAATAGCCCGGAATAATTTTAGGCGATCGGGTTCCGGGGGGATCGGACCCACTCGGAAAGCGTGGGCTATGGCACACAAATATATGGGAATCGGGCGGAATTCTAGTTTTTTGGCCGTAAAATGCAAAATTACGAGGAACGGCCATGGCGGGGAGGTTACTATGGTTCCTTAGGTCGTATTTGATGGCCTCAAATAATTTTAGGCGATCGGGGTCCAGGGTTCCGGACCCACTCGGAAGGCGTGGGCTATAGCACACGAAAATAAGGGAATCGGGCAGAATTCTAGTTTTTTGCCGTAAAATGCAAAACAATGAGGAACGGCCATGGTGGGGAGGTGACTATGGTTCCTTAGGTCGTATTGGATGGCCCCGAATAATTTTAGGCGATCGGGGTCTGAAGGCCCGGACCCACTCGGAAGGCATGGGCGCACACGAAAATATGGGAATCTAGCGAAATTCTAGTTTTTTGGCCGTAAAATGCAAAAGAACGAGGAACGGCCACGGCGGGGCGGTGACTATGGTTCCTTAGGTCGTATTTGATAGCCCGAATAATTTTAGGCGATCGGGGTCCGGGGTTCTGGACCGACTCGGAAGGCGTGGGCTACAGCACACGAAAATATGGGAATCGGGCAGAATTCTAGTTTTTTGGCCGTAAAATGCAAAACAACGAGGAACGGCCATGGCGGGGAGGTGACTATGGTTCCTTAGGTCGTATTTGATGGCCTCGAATAATTTTAGGCGATCGGGGTCCGAGGGCCCGGACCCACTCGGAAGGCATGGGCGCACACGAAAATATGGAAATCAGGCGAAATTCTAGTTTTTTGGCCGTAAAATGCAAAACAACGAGGAACGGCCATGGCGGGGCGGTGACTATGGTTCCTTAGGTCATATTCGATGGCTGGGAAAAAGTTTAGGCGATCGGGGTCCGGGGTCCCCGACCCACTCAGAAGGCATGGGCTATATAGCACACGAAAATAAGGGAATCAGGCGAAATTCTAGTTTTTTGGAAGTAAAATGCAAAACCACGAGGAACGGCCATGGCTGCGCGGTGACTATGGTTCCTTAGGTCGTATTTGATGGCCCCGAATAAATTTAGGCGATCGGGGTCCGGGGGCCCGGACCCACTCAAAAGGCATGGGCTATAGCACACGAAAATAAGGGAATCATGCAAAATTCTAGTTTTTTGGCCGTAAAATGCAAAAAAATGATAAACGGCAACGGCGGGGCGGTGACTATGGTTCCTTAGGTCGTATTTGATGGTTCAAAATTTTTTAGGCAATTGGGGTACGGGGGGCCCGGTCCCACTCGGAAGGCGTGGGCTATAGTACACGAATATTTGGGAATCACGCGGAATTCTAGTTTTTTGGCCGTAAAATGCAAAACAACAAGGAACGGCCATGGCGGGGAGGTGACTATGGTTCCTTTGGTCATATTTGATGGCCCATAATAATTTTAGGCGATCGGGGTCCGGGGTCCCGGACCGACTCAGAAGGCATGGGCTATAGCACACGAAAATATGGGAATCGGGCAAAATTCTAGTTTTTGCCGTAAAATGCAAAACAACGAGGAACAGCCATGGCTGGGCGGTGACTATGGTTCCTTAGGTCGTATTTAATAGCCCGGAATAATTTTAGGCGATCGGGTTCCGGGGGGATCGGACCCACTCGGAAGGCGTGGGCTATGGCACACAAATATATGGGAATCGGGCGGAATTCTAGTTTTTTGGCCGTAAAATGCATAAAATTACGAGGAACGGCCATGGCGGGGAGGTTACTATGGTTCCTTAGGTCGTATTTGATGGCCCCAAATAATTTTAGGCGATCGGGGTCCAGGGTTCCGGACCCACTCGGAAGGCGTGGGCTATAGCACACGAAAATAAGGGAATCGGGCAGAATTCTAGTTTTTTTGCCGTAAAATGCAAAACAATGAGGAACGGCCATGGTGGGGAGGTGACTATGGTTCCTTAGGTCATATTTGATGGCCCCGAATAATTTTAGGTGATCGGGGTATGAAGGCCCGGACCCACTCGGAAGGCATGGGCGCACACGAAAATATGGGAATCTAGCGAAATTCTAGTTTTTTGGCCGTAAAATGCAAAAGAACGAGGAACGGCCACGGCGGGGCGGTGACTATGGTTCCTTAGGTCGTATTCGATGGCTCGGAAAAAGTTTAGGCGATCGGGGTATGGGGGGGCGGTCACACTCGGAAGGCGTGGGCTATAGCACACGAATATATGGGAAGCGGGTGAAATTCTAATTTTTTGGCAGTAAAATACAAAAGAACGAGGAACGGCCATGGCGGGGCGGTGACTATGGTTCCTTAGGTCATATTTGACATCCCCAAATAAATTTAGGCGATCAGGGAGCGGGGGCCCATACCCACTCGGAAGGCATAGCCTATAGCTCACGAAAATATGGGAATCGAGCGAAATTCTAGTTTTTTGGCCGTAAAATGCAAAATTACGAGGAACGGCCATGGCGGGAAGGAGACTATGGCTACTTAGGTCGTATTTGATGGCCCAGAATAATTTTAGGCGATCGGGGTCCGTGGGTCCGGACCATCTCGGAAGGCGTGGGCTATAACACACGAAAATATGGGAATCACGCGGAATTTTAGTTTTTTGGCCGTAAAACGCAAAACAACGAGGAAAGGCCATGGCGGGGCGATGACTATGGTTCCTTAGGACGTATTTGATGGCCCCGAATAATTTTAGGCGATCGGGGTCCGGGGTCCCGGACCCACTCGGAAGGCATGGGCTATAGGTCACGAAAATATGGGAATCGAGCAAAATTCTAGTTTTTTGGCCGTAAAATACAAAACAACGAGGAACAGCCACGGCGGGGCGGTGACAATTGTTCCTTAGGTCGTATTTGATGGCTCGGAAAAAGTTTAGGTGATCGGGGCACGGGGGGCCCGGTCCCACTCGGAAGGCGTGGGCTATAGCACACGAATATATGGGAATCGGGCTGAATTCTAGTTTTTTTGCCGTAAAACGCAAAACAACGAGGAACGGCCATGGCGGGGCGGTGACTATGGTTCCTTAGGTCGTATTTGATGGCCCCGAATAAATTTAGGCGATCGGGGTCCGAGGGCCCGGACCCACTCAAAAGGCATGGGCTATAGCACACGAAAATAAGGGAATCAGGCTAAATTCTATTTTTTTGGCAGTAAAATGCAAAAAAACGATAAACAGCAACGGCGGGACGGTGACTATTGTTCCTTAGATCATATTTGATGGCTCAAAATATTTTTAGGCAATTGGGGTACGGTGGGCCCGGTCCCACTCGAAAGGCGTGGGCTATAGCACACGAATATTTGGGAATGAGGCGGAATTCTAGTTTTTTGGCCGTAAAACGCAAAACAACGAGGAACGGCCATGGCGGGGAGGTGACTATGGTTCCATAGGTCGTATTTGATGGCCCAGAATAATTTTAGGCGATCGGGGTCCGGGGGCCCGGACCCACTCGGAAGGCATGGGCTATAGCACACGAAAATATGGGAATCAGGCAAAATTCTAGTTTTTTGCCGTAAAATGCAAAACAACGAGGAACAGCCATGGCTGGGCGGTGACTATGGTTCTTTAGGTCGTATTTGATAGCCCGAATAATTTTAGGCGATCGGGGTCCGGGGTTCCGGACCCACTCGGAAGGCGTGGGCTATAGCACACGAAAATATGGCAATCGGGCAGAATTCTAGTATTTTGGCCGTAAAATGCAAAACAACGAGGAACGGCCATGGCGTGGAGGTGACTATGGTTCCTTAGGTCGTATTTGATAGCCCCGAATAATTTTAGGCGATCAGGGTCCGAGGGCCCGGACCCACTCAGAAGGCATGGGCGCACACGAAAATATGGGAATCGGGCGAAATTCTAGTTTTATGGCCGTAAAATGCAAAACAACGAGGAACGGCCATGGCGAGGCGGTGACTATGGTTCCTTAGGTCGTATTCGATGGCTCGGAAAAATTTTAGGCGATCGGGGTCCGGGGTCCCCGACCCACTTGGAAGGCATGGGCTATATAGCACACGAAAATAAGGGAATCGGGCGAAATTCTAGTTTTTTGGAAGTAAAATGCAAAACCACGAGGAACGGCCATGGCTGCGCGGTGACTATGGTTCCTTAGGTCGTATTTGATGGCCCAGAATAATTTTATGCGATCGGGGCCCGGGGGGCCCGGACTCACTCGGAAGGCGTGGGAAATGGCACACGAATATATGGGAATCGGGCGGTATTCTCGTTTTTTGGCTGTAAAACGCAAAACAGCGAGGAACGGCCATGGCGGGGCGATGACTATGGTTCCTTAGGTTTGTATTTGATAGCCCAGAAATATTTTAGGCGATCGGGGTCCGGGGGCCCGGAACTCACTCGGAAGGCGTGGGCTATAGCACAGGAAAATATGGGAATCAGGTGGAATTCTAGTTTTTTGGAAGTAAAATGCAAAACCACGAGGAACGGCCATGGCTGCGCGGTGACTATGGTTCCTTAGGTCGTATTTGATGGCCTAGAATAATTTTATGCGATCGGGGCCCGGACTCACTCGGAAGGCGTGGGCTATGGCACACGAATATATGGGAATCGGGCGGAATTCTAGTTTTTTGTCCGTAAAATGCAAAACAACGAGGAACGGCCACGGCGGGGCGGTGACTATGGTTCCTTAAGTCGTATTTGATTGCTCGGAAAAAGTTTAGGCGATCAAGGTACGGGGGCCCGGTCCCACTCGGAAGGCGTGGGCTATAGCACACGAATATATTGGAATCGGGTGGAATTCTAGTTTTTTTGCCGTAAAATGCAAAACAACGAGGAACGGCCACGGCGGGGCGGTGACTATGGTTCCTTAAGTCGTATTTGATTGCTCGGAAAAAGTTTAGGCGATCAAGGTACGGGGGCCCGGTCCCACTCGGAAGGCGTGGGCTATAGCACACGAATATATTGGAATCGGGTGGAATTCTAGTTTTTTTGCCGTAAAACGCAAAACAACGAGGAACGGCCATGGCGGGGCAGTGACTATGGTTGCTTAGGTTGTATTTGATGTCCCCGAAAAAATTTAGGCGATCGAGGTCCGGGTGCCCGGACCCACTTTAAAAGGTATGAGCAATAGCACAAGAAAATAAGGGAATCGAGCGAAATTCTAGTTTTTTGGAAGTAAAATGCAAAACCACGAGGAACGGCCATGGCTGCGCGGTGACTATGGTTCCTTAGGTCGTATTTGATGGCCCGGAATAATTTTATGCGATCGGGGCCCTTCATGTATTATCACAAGTAATAATATCAACTGATGATAATGTAATTAACTAATTTAATATAATTCATAATATTAATAGTAATAGATATTATCCATAACAATATGTATTTGATGATAATATTCACCATAATTAGTTATATGGTTAATTATATACAATGTTAGTATTAACCATCATGGTTATATTATATGATTACTATTATGATATAATTATACTATCATAATTTATGGTATATACTATGATATGTTAATATTATCAATATGATAATACTATTAAGATATCTACGGTTAATATAATGTGTACCATTAATAATATATACTGATTAACTGTAAGATTATTAGTAATATACCATATATGACTATTACGATTAACATATTTTATAACTATAGTATAAGATACTGTAATTATACCTATCAATAACACTATTGTCATATACGTATATGAAATATCTTATAATCTACAGTTAATATTAACCTTATAGTCATATAGGTTAATATAATTATTATTCATATATGACTATATTACTATAATTATATTTATGTATATACTACATCATACAATTATCAGATATATTTATCCATGTAATCAGTTAATGTAAATTACACATTATGATATCTGATTATTACCATTAAAAATAATATTATTTGTAACCATAATTATGATATACATATATTATGAACTATCAGAAATTACATCAGAAATTATAACTTTGTTGATATATTATCTGATAACAATTGTATAATAGTATACCATAATTATACATAATATAGAATTTATACCATATCAATAGATAAATATTATACATCATTATATGAAAAATACCTATATACGTTAATCAATACATTATAGTATAATTATATGAAAATCTAATGCCTATAATATTATAGTATAAAACCATACATTTAGGTATAATTATCATATATGTTATGATTAATAAATAACAAATATTATACGTATTAAAAGTATAAATTATCAATAGTTATATCATATGTTATAGTATAATTAACGATAATTTATATAAGATGTATCACATACCATACTTATAAGTGATCTATATTAACTTATATTATCATATTATAGGTTACCAACTATTAATTAATATCATCTTTAGTTTACATACATATCAACCGTATAATAGGTAATTATATTTATTTGTATAACTATAATTTATTATTACCAATACCACTGTGTCATCTGATAGATTATAACAGATGAATTATTATGATACCTATAGTGTATATAGTCTATCAATAATTCATATTACCTATAATATCTAATTAATTATAGATATTTATATAAATATCTTATAATGTTCATACGTATTGGTGATCATTAACTATATACGTATTAAGTAATGTTATCATTACCTATATCCGTACACTAATTACGTATGAAATTGGGTCACTACACCATATGTATAATGGTATGTTGACTTACTAAGATGAATGATGTGATGTAAACCTCACACATCATTCATATGGAAAACATATATATATTTTATCTCACATTTATATAAATTAGTGTAATACCAATATAGTATTAACCTATAAGTATAATTTACTTATAATGTTATGGATATCCTATTATTGTATATCATATACAATAATGTTGCTGAACTATATACATATAATTCAACATTATATAAATATTCATGATAATAGTATTTGTGATATATAGTAAACTATATGATCATTAGATATACGTAATTTATGGATATATTGTATATATCAGGTATTATAAATATCATACACTTATATAATATGACCATAAGATGGCACATAAATATAGTAATACATTACATGGTATATAATATAGTAAATTGTTACTAACAAATAGGTATTGATGGCAATTTTATCATAAACTTGTTAGGATATAGTATATAAATACTATATCTGATAATAAATGACTTAATAGGTATTAAATTATAAGATAAGTAATATGGTAATTATATAATAGCATATATTTATTGATACTTAATGTTAGTAATGAATACACATATACCTAATTATAGTAATACCATATATCAAAGGTTAATTTATACAGTTATGATCTTAATGTAGTGATGATATGAAATAGTACATATCTATTTTACCTATCTTATGTATATAATTAATATAATGTATACTATAGTTAATGATATCTGCTGATAATTATAGTTAACCTTATTGTTAATAATAGGTTTAACCCATAATATGATATTTACCTATATATAGTATGTTATTAATTAATAATATGTGCCATCTTATGGTCATATTATATAAGTGTATGATATTTATAATACCTGATATATACAATATATCCATAAATTACGTATATCTAATGATCATATAGTTTACTATATGATAATTATAGTGATAATATAATATAATATTATTGGTATCTATTACAATTAGTAATTATTGGTTCATTATTATATATACATCAGGGTAATAACTAGTATTATCATACTAAATATACTAATATAGTATTATACTTCCGTTAACATATTATTAAGTATATTACTATATAATAACAGATATTAAATTATATCATATAATTATATTGTATACTTATATGGTATATTATCTATATAAAGGCACATATGATTGGATTATAAATACGTAATTATATTAATGGTATATAATTTAATGACTAATTTAACTCATAATTAATAGTAATAAAATCTATATACAATATTATAACCTATATATATAGTTATACATATATAATCAGATATAGACTACTATTAACTATTAATAGTAGCATTACTTAATGATATTTATTGATAATATTATATAAGCATAATTTTATTAATTAATATTGATAATTATCTAATATAGGTTATTATAGTTAATTTACCATGTAATAATGATATACTAAGTCAGTTTATACAAGTTATCATATAATGCCTTTGCATATATTACATAAATATATCATCATGTACATTACCTCAAGTTATGATTAGATTTGTGATAATTAACCTTACATATTATTTATGTAATCTCTATGGAATTAGTTTCCATATTTATTTGATAATCAATATGTTAATTTAATGGTGTATATATAATTAACTCAATTATGTAATGTATTACCATATAATATATGCATTAGTGTATCATTATATTTGTATATTGTAATGATACACTAAAACATATTTATGAATTATCCATACATTGTATATCCATAAGTATATTAATATATTATACTTATGGTATTAATAATCTATATAGGTATGGGGATATGTATTAATTATCCTATAACTTAATCATATGGATATAATAATATAGGTATTATATGACATTGATTATCAGTATCATTAATACGTAAATAAACTATGATTATATACTGATATATGATATTAATATATAGTTATAATGATTATATATCAAACATTGTAATATTATTGTTAAATATAAATTTAGGTTAATTTGGGTTATTATATAATATAATATTATATACACATATAATATTACTAATACACTGTTAAATAATAAAATGTTCATCATATTATGATCGTATCCACCAATGACATAATAGGGCTAACTATCACCATACACTAATGTATTATAACTAATAACTATATTAGTTAATTGTTATTAACTAATCCAAATAATATTAACGTATGTTACCGGAATATACTCCTATACCTCTTTACAGTGGCTTTCTTGGGTGGGGTGCAGACCAAATCGAAAACATAGCTCTCTGCCAAATTTTGTAACATATTTGGCAGGAATAAGTAGTTTTATACAATCCTCTCCCAAGATATTATATGAGTATAGTTTAGTATTAACCATTTTACATAATAGTATCATAGTATCTATATAGGTATAGTATGATTAACCTATATGATATTCAATTTTTGATGTAATATTAGATATTATATTTTTAATATAACTAACCATATATTGTACCAATATATGGTTATTTGCATATCACCAATATAATAAGCCATATTAACGAATTATATGATATGATTAAATAAGTACAAATTATTAAATTAGTTTAATACACTCTAATTGATACCAATGTTATATATCAGTATTCATACTCACAAATGTATAGATAATAGATTAGTACTTTAATTACCTATTAGGTTATGTATTTCATATGGTTATTATAACGATAACAATTGAGTATTTATATGGATATTATATTGTAATATGATATTACAATAACTTAATTATAATTATAACTATTATGAATACCATTAAGATATATAGTTAAATATATGGTTAATATTATCCGCGTATATAGTAAAATATGATATATGAAATTAATAATATTATGATAATATTAGAAACAGTCAACTATACGTATTAAAAATAGTATAGTTACTTATGTAGTCATTTTATAGTCAATTTTACCATATATATATTAATATGGTTTGGTATATGGATATCATTACTTATAGTTTATATAAGATATTTGATATAGCTTAATAAATATCATATTTATGTATAACCACATATAGGTATCAATAGATATATATTATGCGATAACAATGTACATAACATTAGTATATATTATATCAAACCATCATATCGGAATGTTTAACCATATATTGTATTTATAAATGGGTCAACCTGTATGCGTATATTAGTTATCTATATCAAATTATACAAGTATAGTTGACCACAACTTACCTAAGGTAATTAATACCCTATTAATTATATGATTTTGGTACCATTATACAAATTAATGATAACTATATTAGAATTATATTAACCATATAATCATACCAAATATGATAATCTAGACCTATATAATAGTTATAATATGGTTATTGATAATTATATATTATTGATGTAACTATATTATATATAATATTTATAATATAATAGTTATCAATATATGATACGTAGATTACCCATATAAGAATTTATAATATCACTATCATATGCTTAAAATATATTACTATGGATAATTATATGCATTAATTAATACGTATATAGTAAATACATATACATATAAATTATACTAATACTATAAATTATCTCACATATTGTATTATATGATATATTATATAATCATATTAATATATTTTAACACCCCCATAGTATTATCTATATATCATGATTTACTGACCATAGTATGGTAGTATAACTATTAGATATAGTTAACTTGAATCATGCATATATTATATAGGTAATATTAATTATGATAATATTATATGTACTTATATAATGCCAATTCATTTAAGTTATCTTTTAATAAATAAATTATGATACCACTATACCAATATCTATTATACAATAATTACATTATAGTATATAATACTATATAATTAATAGGTCAGATATATTACAAACTAGTATATGTAATTGTTAATAATTACATAGTTAAAATACATTTTAACTAGATATAGACATTACGGTTATATCATAGTATATAACCTTATATCTTAAATAGTATAACCTATTTACACAATCATAATACTATCATGACATTGTTATGTATTCTCACCAATAGAACTTGAGCATATAATATTAGTATACAAATAATAATTATATTCTGTATACATTTATATATAGTATATATATTACCTGAGGTACAATATGGTTAAACTATGATACATCCACTGGTATCATATCCTTAATATATATTTATATACCTATAAGTATATGCTTACTATTATTTAAATATTAATAATATAAGCATATATAAACAATAACAATTATAGATCTAAGCCAATTATAAGTATAATAGTGATGAACCATATCATGATAATAACTATATTATGGATATTTGGTTATTTAATGTAATTATTACCCAATGTAATATATAGTATTTATAATATAATAGTAATTATTGTTTAATCTATGATAATATAAACGTTGCGTAATGATATGAATTATTATTATACCTATTGATATTATAAAATTTATGGTTATAGTATTATGTTAATAGTTATGTAATATATATGGATTAATATAGTTGAAATATAGTGTATTATATTCGTTATTGTATATTATAACCTATAGGATATCAACTATAGGTTATATTAGGTAATTACTATTTACGTATTATATAATTTTATATTGTAATATGAAATTTATGGTATACAACACCATTACATTTAGTGGTCATATATTAATGTATCTATAGTTATAGTTATAGTACAATATTAAGTTTATATGGTATAACCTCTTATTTATATTGATATACCACCAATATACCATACAGTTTAACACTCTTTTGGGTATATAGTATTATAAGAACCTATAATCTATGTATTATCGTATATTATAGATACTAGTATAAATATGATGCTAAATAACCATATCTTAAGTTATCAATTATAATAGTATATACTCAAATTACGTATATCAGCATCATGATTAACTAATGTTGCTGATATTGTTTAGTAAACTATACATAGGTTACTATTATTGATATACTAAATTCATAAATTATACAATTATACCCAATCATATTGTATAACTAATGCATAATAATAGTATATATTAAGTTAATATTAAGATAGTCTATATAGGTATCATACATATAATGGTCACATCATGCATGCTCTTAACTATAGGTTTATGTGGAACCTATAGTTATCTTTCATTTATTGACACATTAACTTAATTAGACTATTTTAAAACTAATTATAACTACTTGATATATGAATACCATAGATTAATATATTACATATCACTTATTAGTATGACAATATTTATAACTATTGTATTATCTAATTAACAAATATACTTCACGTAATAGGTTTATTATGAACATTTATATGACAACTATTATAAATATTTTAAGTAACATATAATTAACTATTAATTATTATATAGGTAATTATTCTCAAATAGTATATTATGATTAATATACTATATATACCACATGTAGCATAGTAATGAGTATATCATTATTCTAATTGATAATCTTGCCATATTGTTAATTTACCATTGGTTATAACTATAGTATATTATGATTATAATAAATATCTCATATAATGATATTGCATATTGGAGGTAACAAACACTATTAACCTTAATTACATATTTTGGGCATAACCACTAAACCAATATGATGTTCATATTGGGTTAATGAACATAATATTATACATTGTAATCTAAATAGACAATTATGTTAATGAATGCTACTGTAATTATTATCCATTAATGTAAATTGACAATTAATAATGATAACAAAGTATAATTACAAATTATATACTATTATACTAACCATTATGATAATCAAATACCTAGTATAGTGGTATACTTTAAACATTAATAATATAATACTGTATGTATTATATTAATAAACTCTATTGATAACCTATATAGTTTAAGGTATCATATATATAGATTTATCTTAATGAGATGTAACTATCATACCTATAATTGGGTATATATCATCAAATAGCCAATACTTATCACATTGGTTATATTAAATTAAATATTACAGATATTAAGTATAACCACTATAAATTGTATATCCATACCCTAAATATAATAGGTAGGTTAGTGTAATATCATACCTACAATTACACTTTAAGTGAAGTAATTGTATAATCAAATTCAATGTAAATTATCTATAGAATAATTTATGCATATACTTATATAATCATATTAATTCGTATAAATGAAATTAGTAATTGTATGATTATGAGATATTGTCTATTATCTCATAATAGATGGTTATCACATATTTAATGTAAATAAGTATATGGTTATAATTTACATTAAATATGTGATATCTTAGTAAAATACCTAAAATCATTATATATGGTTATACCTATATTAGTATTGTTATATAATAGCATATAACTAATATATTACCGATATTAATATGATTTAGATATAACTATTATTATAATATTTTCATAGTGTATATATTGACCATAATAATTATCTCATATTTATTACAAATTAGATATGTAATTTTTATATTACTAATAGGTGTTCAGAAGTTATTAATAATGTTTATACTATTGATATATATCTATTATACAATACTATTGATATCCTATTATATCATATAACCATATCAAATGACATATATATACCACTTATAGGTAATGGTATTGTGATTTTAGTTGGGTTGTAAATAGCACGTGGTTAATTGTATACAATAACCACGTAATGTGAATATTGACTTATTTTTCACTATTATAAGATATATTTATATATAATATTTGGCCCAAATGTAATATTTGGGTATATGGATATAATATTATAACTAATAATTTATAATATTAATAGGATATCATATCTTATACTATGTTAAATATTAGTAACTGAATATAGTTAAATTACCCAAGTATTATGTCTAATTATATAATTCAAACATTGGTTATGCTAACTATTAATATATTTAATTGGCTATAAACCAAATATATCATATTACATATAATTATTTAAAACTATTATTATACATAATTTTAGGTGTAATAATTATAAAATACCATTAGTTGAATACCATTGGTGAGTATAAAAGTTATCTTAGGACCATGCGTATACTAATAATATATTATAATTATTAGTAAGTTATAATAGATTTAATTGATATTATTACCCACTGATATAATTATATTTAATTTCTTATATGTAACATATTATTTATCTATATGGATATATATTGTAATGATAATTTATATGACACAATATAAAATACATGATATACCATAAGTCTATTATATAAGTAACATATTTGTCATATAGTAGTTATATAAGAGGATATATTATTATATGATATGTATTTAGTTAATTATAGTTAATATTATATACATAAGATAGGTAAAATGGATATATACCATGATACATATTCTAACCATAGGTAAATATATGTGATAACTATATATTTATTTACATAATTTATGTACATTTATATATAATATCCATTGACTATTGTAAATTAACCATTATTTATACTAATTATTAGATATTTATGTAATCATAACATGTTATAATTAAATATAGTAATATTAATGGTAGAACATAATGATATCATATAGGAAATAATCAATAATTTATATATAGAGATATATAAGATAAGTAATTTAATTATACTATAAGTAATTTAGCCATATTCATATAGATTAAGTCTAAATAACAGAGATGATTATTATACTATAAGTAATTAACCTAATACATAGTATATTAATATACGTATAATATACTGATTATGCTACTATACCATTAACTAATTTGTAACCTTAGACTATATCATAACCACATATAATTATATATAGTATAACAATTCACTAATGTATATTTATAATATATTATTTATTAGATACTTAAATATTACTATTAATTAACATTTAAGTTAATTACCTTAAATTATAATTACTATAGTAAATATTATATATATGATATCATTACTTAACATATGTATAATGTTATTATATATACTTATAATATAGCATTTGGTTATGATTAATTGGGTAATATATTATTAACACTATTAATAACATTTGTAATATTTTATAACAAAACTATGTATTAACGTGAATATTAATCTTTATACTATTGTTGTATAATCGGTATATCAACATAATAATAACCAATATTATATACGATAATTTAATTCCTTATGAATAACTATTTTAATATCTTATAGTTACATAATAACTATATGCATAATTATAGGTGATATTATTAACATAATATATAATTATTTGTAACCATAATACATATATTATGATAATCGTAATTATAACTATATTAACTACATGGATATTAATCATACGTGAATATGTAATATTATTAGACATATAATATTATATAGGTAAACTATTATAATAACTATGATTATTGGTTAACAATACTATTATTTATATATACCCTTGATATTATCAATCATATTATATTAATTATAAATAATATAATTATTTATAAATAACGGAATATATATGGGATAGATCTATTAATCATAAGATATATGTTATAGTACCATAATTATATATATGATTACTTTATAATATGGTTATCTTAGATAGTTATGCTTATATAACTATCTGTTAGTAATCTTTTAATAGTTACCTATATTAATTATTTAACAGGTAAATATGCTATATAGGATAATAATATTGGTAACTTAATAACATAGATAATATGAATTAGTATAACTAAAATAAGATATGGTTACATAATATAATTAATCATATTGAATATATTATTCAATCATATATATATATAAACATATATATGATTACGTAATATATATATGTATACTAGATACCATGCATAATATCTATAAATATACTATATTAATATAATTATATTAGTTATAATATAATTAATACAATAATTAATACAATTACTCACTATGATTATATACGTAAATTATTGTTTATTATATTACGTATTAATAATAAATTATATATTAGTTAAATATATCATTAATATATTATATTTAATGTTTAATTATTACCTATATTACCCACAATTATACTATAACGTTATAATATTATTTATCATATAATATTTATATGATATATATCGTAATTAATATATATATAATAACGTATAATATATATATTAATATTATTTATCATAATAATACAAATAGGTATTCATACAAACTGTTATTTTAGTGTTAATAACAAATTATCATAGTATTGTATTAGATAATTTATATAATAGGTAATATTATATTTAATAAATAACTATATAACAATACATATAATATACCATATATAAAATTAATATAATTAAGATATCTATAAAATACATACGTTAATATATGGTAGTTATTTTGGTAATAACTACCATATTATAGTGATCCAATACTTAATTATTTGGATTATCATATAACGTCTATTAATTGTTATATACCTATAATAAGATGAGCTATATATATATATATATATATATGTATATATGATTAATCTATATGGCTATATCACTTAATACATAACATTCATATTTATAGATATCAAATAGGTTAATATTAAGTATTGAGGTAAAGCACATGCTATTGTTACTTATATTCCTGACCGTTATGTATAGGTAACATAACTAATATTATTTGATACCTATAATGGTTAATCTATTTATATAGATATCATACTAAATTATGATATAATATATATCTTATAGGAATTATACGTACTATATAGTATTTATATACTATATCCTAACAAGTTTATGATAAACCTATAGGTATTGATCACTATTAAATATCAAGTAATATTCATAATATAATTATTATGATATAATTGTATATATATCATAGTATATATATCCTATGTAACATTATCATAACTATCTAAAATAATTATATTCTTATAACCTTAATATAATTATTAATATTATTGTAATAATATTAACATAACAACTATGTACATCTCATATAATATACTACGATATTAATATGTACATCTATTATGATACATAATAGATGTACATATTATAATGTGATATAATACTTTATTACGTATTATATATAACTATGTTATATATTATAAATATGGTATATAACTACTGTTACACTATATATACGTAGGATATAATCTGGTATACTAGTTGTTTTATATAATATCCTAGACAATATCTATATTTACTATATAGTTATATATCATGTGATATCTATAGGTTATATTACCTAGACATATATTTATAAAAGGTTATGTAATAAAATATGGGTACACTGTATATTTGAAATCATAACAGTTTGATCATATATGTACTAAATACAAGTAAATATTTGGTTAACTATCAATACAAATATCAATATGCTATGTAATATATCATCTCTAATAGTGTATTTGTTAATATAACCTCAATTATTAGAGATAATAATCGTATATCGAATATCCATCACTTAATATGTTATATAGACTGGGTTTGAAATATTTAATTATAATCAATATGGTTATATTATATAGGATGTACCAATATAATAATTAATTTTTAAGTAATATATCTTAATTAATATGGTTAAATTAACGTATAATTCCATTAACATAATCACATTACAATTATGTTCAATAAATGATTCAAGTGTATAACATATTTAACAGGTAAATATTAAGGGATGTGTCAATAATTATATGTGATTACATAAATATACTACCCAATGAGGTTTATAGCTAATAATATACATAGCTATAATATAGTATTATAATAATATATGTATCCATTATATATTATTATGTAAACTATAATATATATCAGTGATTATATACGTATATTAAATATCATTATATTTAATATACTATAGTATAAGGTATATATTATCATATGTCAATTACTAAGTACCTGATATACGTATATTATTATTATACAATGTTGATATACGTGTAAACATAGTATTAGCATAAATTATTACATATATGGGTACACCATATTACTAGCATATTATAGCATACACTATAATTAGTATATATTATACTATATAGTAAAACACTTGAGATAGTTAATACCATTTATTATATATACTATACTAATAGTATAATTAATTATATATGTACTAGTATAATACCATTTATTATATATATGACCATAGTATGTATTTAGGATATTTCACATAAGTTAATATGGTTATTATAATTATGATAATTAATGATTACAATATAGTATATATTAAATAATTATACATAGGCAATTATAGCATTGTTATCATCAATATAATCTATATATTAATATACATAATATGCAAATATTGATATTATAATATACAGTGTACCCATAATAATCATACATATCTAATTAATATAAGTCAACTAATAGTAATATCATAAATATGCATAATAGATTAACTAATTAAGGGTAATATTATTATACACAATATTATACTATGGATGTTATATGATATTATGGTATTTTAACATACGGTTATGATCAACGAAATATCTCAGTAATAACTAGATATACCTTATATGTATAATGAATACTGTATAGTATAATTATACAGTATCAAGGTTATAATAGTTTATGTTTACATCAAGGAATACTATAATAGGTATGATAATATGATATGTATTTATTTAATTAAATATAGTAATTATCTATGATAATAATATGATAAATTTCATAATATGATAATAATTAATTGAGATGATATCCCTACTATAATGTTAATTAATATATCCATACTAATATGTATGAGTAAATATTTAGTAAAGTTATAGTATTTCACAATTTCATATAGTTAATATGATTAACTTAAGATATGTAATCACCATATAATAATATAATTTGGGTATATATCATTATAGTTTAACATAATCCATATCATCTAATATTATGTAACATATAACCAATGTGAACTATTAAATTGACATTAAAGATTAATACAATATTTAATCTTTATTAATATTAATAATAGATCCATTATAGTTTAACATACTTATGTTTAATAGATAATTTAAATATATACAATTACTAGATAATAATCACATAATGTAAGTTAAATATTATATTATAGTATATGGTAATCATAATGATATAGGTAAGAACATAAGTATATGATATAAAGTATAGTATGATATAATATAATTAGTGATTATTTAATGTTATATAGGTAATTATCAATATTATACCATAACCATGGATAAATAGGTGAATATTATTAGTTATGTTAACTTATATTATGTTAAATATTACTTATAATTATGTAATTCATAATTAACATATATGTACTTCCATAAGTGTACTTAATATATACATAATTCAGTTTATTATCTTAATTATGATAGCATACATATTCTAATTACTATATATGTGTTAATTATCTATAATAACTATATATATAGTTAATATAACTTGGGTTAACCTATTGTTAATTAAATATTATAGAGATGTATATTACCGGAATATATAGATATATTTATTAATATGTATAAACATATAGTTATAACAGTGGTATGGTTATAATAAATAGTATAAATAATATATTGTTAATATGGTAATACATAATGGTAAATATCCAAAATCTACACTAATATATAATTATGTACCTATATGATGTATTGATATCATAATGTAGAACTTATATTAATCATAATATAGTATGATTATGTTAGATACCTAAATGATTCATATAATGCTATAATTATGATTAATAGCATTATTGATATTAGTATGATATACATATCAATTACATATTATAGTTGTATATACGGTATAGTATTACATATTAATATAAACTATGGTATATTGATATATTAATATAAGTATAGGTATATTAGTTAATTATGATACATATAGTAAAAATAGATATTATGGGTTATAATACCCAATTTAATTAATCTATTAAATATTATATTATAATTCACTATGATATCTTATTAATTACCTAATAATTCATAGTCTATTATTAATATATATCGGTACATATATAGATATAACTATTATTATAATATTTTCATAGTGTATATATTGACCATAATAATTATCTCATATTTATTACAAATTAGATATTTAATTTTCATATTACTAATAGGTGTTCAGAAGTTATCAATCATAGTATTAATAACAATAATTATATCTGATAACATTACCTATAGTTATCAATTGTTAAGTTATTATATGAAATGAGTATTAATTAATAATGGTTAATCTATTTATAATGCTTGAGAATATAAATATTATATGTAGATATCATATTATATGATAATATAAATATTATATAAGGTTAAATATGGATAGTAATTTTATTTTAACTATTATAAATATCACTAGTTAGATTAATATAGATATAACATATACTATATTATTTTACTATAGTATGTAAATATTATATGGTATACGGGATACAAATATTACTATAATAGTTTATTATCTGATCATACTAATATTAGTGATACATGTTAGGTAGCATAATTGGTATTAATAAGTATAATTATAATATGATATTAATTATACTATAGTTGGATCTTAACTATACAATATAATTAATTTATACATGCATAGACTATATACTATAAGTAATTTAGCCATATTCATATAATTATAATGGTTATGAATTTCTAATTATATTGTACATATAGGTAACATATAGCATATGTAACTATATGTAAAATCATAATTATATATCCAATATAATATAGTATAAGGTATATAGTAGATGTTATTATAACAAGTTACCTAATATATATACCTTATGTATTCATACCTATATTAGTATTGTTATATAATAGCATATAACTAATATATTACCGATATTAATATGATTTAGATATAACTATTATTATAATATTTTCATAGTGTATATATTGACCATAATAATTATCTCATATTTATTACAAATTAGATATGTAATTTTCATATTACTAATAGGTGTTCAGAAGTTATCAATAATGTTTATACTATTGATATATATCTATTATACAATACTATTGATATCCTATTATATCATATAACCATATCAAATGACATATATATATACCACTTATAGGTAATGGTATTGTGATTTTAATTGGGTTGTAAATAGCACGTGGTTAATTGTATACAATAACCACGTAATATGAATATTGACTAGCCCTAAATAATTATCTAAATAATTGTCATAATCTTGGTTACCATCTTAAATAACACATGATTGTTATATAATTCTCCATACGGTTTTCATTACCCGAAATATATATGATTATGATTAACTATCGTATATTATGAATAATATATAATTATCAATAACCATATACTGGGTTATAGTGTATAGTAGATTACTAAATTACCTATACATAATTAAGTATGAATATATTATAAGGTTATATAGTATTACATAACAGATATACATTATAATATAGATACAATCAATAGTTTATAATATTGTACCTATATGTAATTAATAACAAATCTTAACAACAAATACATAGTTATCAATATTGTTATATATATCTATAGGCACTATTTTAATATATCTAATATAGTTTGTTTAAATTTCGATGTAAAATACATCTCTATGCATGTAAGCATCATATATCGTTAGTTATTAACTATAAATTATCCAATATAGTATGGATAATATTATTAATAAGTGATCTAACTTAGTGATCTTAATATAGTGATAGAATAATAGATATATACAGATATATCTATAAATTATTTATATTATATACATATAATGTGACATATATTATTCATATCAGTAATTGTATACAACCAACCAATACTAATGATCACTTATACTCACCATTGGTATATCAAGACCATATAACCTATAGTATAAGTTATATATATAATTTAATATATATAATTATATTAAGATAACCTATTGATATACAATTGTTAACATTGTATAATTATTATTTAGTTAATATAACTACTATCATATTAATTATCATATTATAAATCAATAGTATGGTTTAGATAGTTTAAATATGTATAATTATATCTCAAATATAAATTGCATAATATGATAATTATATTAACTATAGGTTATAGGGAAATATACGTTGGGTATTTATAAGATATAATTAATATTATACCGTATTTAATATGAGCATAACCTTAAGTTATATATTTACCTATCATATATGTGTATACTATAAGATTATATATAATTATTTATATGTAACATTAATTGTATAAGCTTATAAGCATTACCCATAGTTAATATAAGCATTACCCATAGTATATAATACCCCATATAACTATCCAGTAATATAGGTATGTGTATACCCATATAGGTATAAGCTTATAAGCATTAATAATATATAATGTATTAATGTATAATTAATATGTAAGATAGGTATATATTAAAAATATTTTAGTGGTTACATATTAACTATCAGCCTTATATATGTATTGGTACTAATTATATATATGTATCTTATGTTATAGGTAATTATCATACCTATATTACTGGATAGTTATATGGGGTATTAATAGTATATAAAAAGTTACAATATATAATATCTATTAGTTGATATTAGATAATTACATATTAGTATATATCATATACACATATCGTATGCTATTGTACTATCAACTATACATATAAGGTATACCTTTTAATACATTTAATTAATATACCAATTAATTATCCCATAGTATCCGTAAACTTACATATAGGTTAATACTATAGTTTCATATAATTTATACTCAAACTATATAGTATTATAAATTTTAGCATATTATAGCATACAATGACTTATTAATTAAGTAAATTATACTTAATTAAATAGTTATTACTTATCATAAGATTATATTGTACCATGGGTATAGTTTACACATATGTTAGTATCATAATATAAACATATGTGTTAAACTTACAATTTACTAGTATGGATATAATTAACTATATTACGTATAGTAAAATTTATACTATATGATTTAATCATAGTTATTTCATTAAATATTATTATTAACCCAATTTATTATATCATAGGTATGATTTATTATCTATATTAATTTATATTGGTTATATCAGGTTATGATATCATATAGGTTAATATCATAATTATGGTATACTAAATAATTGAAATAGGTTATATAATACCAATATCCTAATGGGGTTATTAACCATTTCTCATAAGATAATAAGAAATGGTTATAGTAAATTCAATTATTATAATATTGAACCTATAATTACTATTGATAATACTAATTATCATTTAATATGTTATTGATATACCAAATGGAAAAACAATGTTGTCATACTAATATAATCAGTCATATGTTGTACATTAATAGTTTTATAGGTTATTAAATTATAAGATTAAGTTATTAATCTTATAATTTGTACCCATGATATATTTACTTATAGTGTTACCATGTGTTAATCTATCATATTATAGGTTATATAATCAATCATATTATTAATTGTTCATATCAATTATACAATAGTCATACATATATGACTTATCATGATATATAATAGGTTACCTTATGTGTATATCATAGTATATTAATTTATATTATCTATTAATTGATTTCCATACCATATATTATATTTACGGTTACATATATTATGAAAATTGACATATATTACATTAATATGGGAATACTCATAATTATTTTCATGACTTACTATATACCAATTAATTCATACATTAAAGCATATATAAATGTGATTACATTTATATAATTATACATATTAATTATGATTACATTGTATAAATGATAGTTATATATAATATGACTATTATTTAATAAAGATAACTATTATTACTTATCATACTTAATAATATATTACATACTATTAATAATTCATATTATTAATAAATACTTATTAATATGGATAGTTATTAATATAGTTAATAATATAATGTTATTATGACCATATAATGTTTAGTTATATGTTAAACATTATATGGTAGCTAACCATATAATGTTATTATAAATAACATTATAATGTTATTATATGTATCATAGTATTAATTAGTAAATATGTTGTACAACATCCTATATCCATACGGTAATACCAAATCTAAGTATATATGTATAATACTGTATGTGATATCAGGTCTGTATTTTATACATATTGTAGTTATATATTATAACTATAAATTAACCCAAATGATAGTATATAAATACTAAATCATATAATATTTATATGTAATGATTATTTGATATACAATTGAATACGATAGTTAATATCCTATTATTGGGTTATTAGTGACTTATATTCGCATATAATCATTACATTAGATTCAAGTAATTATACAATATACCTTATAAAGTACCAGATTATAGTCAATATGGGTTAATTTAATATAATAGGTTATTGTCAACCTACTATAGTTAATTTAATTTTATGAAATAATATGTATTCATAATATATAAATTATACCCATATATATAATACACTTACAAATTGTGATCGATAATATGGTAATTAACTATGAGGTATATTTATCTCTGTTATCTTAGTAGTGATAGACTAAGAGGATTAATGTATGGTATATTACAACATTTCATAGACCTATGCTATTATAGGTTTTAAGAGATAGTCAATAACTATAGCCATAACTATTATGTAGTTATGACTATATAATTTACTATATGAGATAGGGTATAATATTATATTAGTAATCATTATAGATTATGTCATGGCTTAACAATAGATTGCGTAACCTAATTCTTCATATTAATATAGTGATATAATAATTTATATATTAATATAATTAAATACTGATATCATTAGTATAAATCAACAAAAGTAATTTTATAATAATTAATAATAACCTTAACATATTTATTTAGCATATAGTATTATGCTATATAATGGAATAACAATTACTTGTAATAATATGAATACTTACTAAATACAATATATGTAAATATTTACTTATGTTTATATGTGTAATGGATATATAATTATTATGATATTAAGATTATGTATTGTGTATTAATACTATAATAATCTTAATTGTATACTAATTTTACCTACTATGGTAATATAATTTACAATGATATGGTAATATTTACTTGATAACTATGTATGGTGAAATCTTTAAATATAACTATATTAACTATTATAGGTATATTATATTATAATATAATATACTACCTATATAATGGTTATATTTATTATCATAATTGTGAGTAATCATTAAACTATTATGTCTAATAATATTCTTATAATTATAATATTAATATGATAATTAACATGATATACCTATGAGGTATACTAATTATATATCCTATATTATATTTAAATATACCATAACTATGTAATTATTGCATAATATTCCATATTATTATAGTAAAAAATATAACTATATGTAAATAGATATATAGTATAATTTAAATTATAATAACATTACGAAATATGATATTATAATGATTATATATCTTATAAGCATAATTAATTTCGGCTATACTGGTTATAATAAGGTACATGATAAAATAGTATATTATGTATTTATGATTACATATAGTTACATATCGTGATATTATCCGTAATTATATTATACGTAATTGTCAAGTATATTACTTAATACCAAATTAAGTAGACATATTAGTATATAAGTTATATGTTAACAATTAATATGCTATAATAATAATATACGTATATCAGGTACTTAGTAATTGACATATGATAATATATACCTTATACTATAGTATATTAAATATAATGATATTTAATATACGTATATAATCACTGATATATATTATAGTTTACATAATAATATATAATGGATACATATATTATTATAATACTATATTATAGCTATGTATATTATTAGCTATAAACCTCATTGGGTAGTATATTTATGTAATCACATATAATTATTGACACATCCCTTAATATTTACCTGTTAAATATGTTATACACTTGAATCATTTATTGAACATAATTGTAATGTGATTATGTTAATGGAATTATACGTTAATTTAACCATATTAATTAAGATATATTACTTAAAAGTTAATTATTATATTGGTACATCCTATATAATATAACCATATTGATTATAATTAAATATTTCAAACCCAATCTATATAACATATTAAGTGATGGATATTCGATATACGATTATTATCTCTAATAATTGAGGTTATATTAACAAATACACTATTAGAGATGATATATTACATAGCATATTGATATTTGTATTGATAGTTAACCAAATATTTACTTGTATTTAGTACATATATGATCAAACTGTTATGATTTCAAATATACAGTGTCCCTATATTTTATTACATAACCTTTTATAAATATATGTCTAGGTAATATACCCTATAGATATCACATGATATATAACTATATAGTAAATATAGATATTGTCTAGGATATTATATGAACAACTAGTATACCAGATTATATCCTACGTATATATAGTGTAACAGTAGTTATATACCATACTTATAATATATAACAATAGATGTACATATTAATATCGTAGTATATTATATGAGATGTACATAGTTGTTATGTTAATATTATTACGATAATATTAATAATTATATTAAGGTTATAAGAATATAATTATTTTAGATAGTTATGATAATGTTACATAGGATATATATACTATGATATATATACAATTATATCATAATAATTATATTATGAATATTACTTGATATTTAATAGTGATCAATACCTATAGGTTTATCATAAACTTGTTAGGATATAGTATATAAATACTATATAATACGTATAATTCCTATAAGATATATATTATATCATAATTTAGTATGATATCTATATAAATAGATTAACCATTATAGGTATCAAATAATATTAGTTATGTTACCTATACATAACGGTCAGGAATATAAGTAACAATAGCACGTGCTTTACCTCAATACTTAATATTAACCTATTTGATATCTATAAATATGAATGTTATGTATTAAGTGATATAGCCATATAGATTAATCATATATATATATATATATATATATATATATATATATATAATTATATATATAGCTCATCTTATTATAGGTATATAACAATTAATAGACGTTATATGATAAACCAAATAATTAAGTATTGGATCACTATAATATGGTAGTTATTACCATATATTAACGTATGTATTTTATAGATATCTTAATTATATTAATTTTATATATGGTATATTATATGTATTGTTATATAGTTATTTATTAAATATAATATTACCTATTATATAAATTATCTAATACAATACTATGATAATATGTTATTAACACTAAAATAACAGTTTGTATGAATAACTATTTGTATTAATATGATAAATAATATTAATATATATATTATACGTTATTATATAAATATTAATTACGATATATATCATATAAATATTATATGATAAATAATATTATAACGTTATAGTATAATTGTGGGTAATATAGGTAATAATTAAACATTAAATATAATATATTAATGATATATTTAACTAATATATAATTTATTATTAATACGTAATATAATAAACAATAATTTACGTATATAATCATAGTGAGTAATTGTATTAATTATTTTACTAATTATATTATAACTAATATAATTATATTAATATAGTATATTTATAGATATTATTATTTGACCATATATACATAATATATATTACGTAATCATATATATGTTTATATATATATATGATTGAATAATATATTCAATATGATTAATTATATTATGTAACCATATCTTATTTTAGTTATACTAATTCATATTATCTATGTTATTAAGTTACCAATATTATTATCCTATATAGCATATTTACCTGTTAAATAATTAATATAGGTAACTATTAAAAGATTACTAACAGATAGTTATATAAGCATAACTATCTAAGATAACCATATTATAAAGTAATCATATATATAATTATGGTACTATAACATATATCTTATGATTAATAGATTTATCCCATATATATTCCGTTATTTATAAATAATTATATTATTTATAATTAATATAATATGATTGATAATATCAAGGGTATATATAAATAATAGTATTGTTAACCAATAATCATAGTTATTATAATAGTTTACCTATATAATATTATATGTGTAATAATATTACATATTCACGTATGATTAATATCCATGTAGTTAATATAGTTATAATTACGATTATCATAATATATGTATTATGGTTACAAATAATTATATATTATGTTAATAATATCACCTATAATTATGCATATAGTTATTATGTACCTATAAGATATTAAAATAGTTATTCATAAGGAATTAAATTATCGTATATAATATTGGTTATTATTATGTTGATATACCGATTATACAACAATAGTATAAAGATTAATATTCACGTTAATACATAGTTTTGTTATAAAATATTACAAATGTTATTAATAGTGTTAATAATATATTACCCAATTAATCATAACCAAATGCTTTATTATAAGTATATATAATAACATTATACATATGTTAAGTAATGATATCATATATATAATATTTACTATAGTAATTATAATTTAAGGTAATTAACTTAAATGTTAATTAATAGTAATATTTAAGTATCTAATAAATAATATATTATAAATATACATTAGTGAATTGTTATACTATATATAATTATATGTGGTTATGATATAGTCTAAGGTTACAAATTAGTTAATGGTATAGTAACATAATCAGTATATTATACGTATATTAATATACTATGTATTAGGTTAATTACTTATAGTATAATAATCATCTCTGTTATTTAGACTTAATCTATATGAATATGGCTAAATTACTTATAGTATAATTAAATTACTTATCTTATATATCTCTATATATAAATTATTGATTATTTCCTATATGATATTCATTATATTTAATTATAACATATTATGATTACATAAATATCTAATAATTAGTATAAATAATGGTTAATTTACAATAGTCAATGGATATTATATATAAATGTACATAAATTATGTAAATAAATATATAGTTATCACATATATTTACCTATGGTTAGAATATGTATCATGGTATATATCCATTTTACCTATCTTATGTATATAATATTAACTATAATTAACTAAATACATATCATATAATAATATATCCTCTTATATAACTACTATATGACAAATATGTTACTTATATAATAGACTTATGGTATATCACGTATTTTATATTGTGTCATATAAATTATCATTACAATATATATCCATATAGATAAAATAATATGTTACCTATAAGAAATTAAATATAATTATATCAGTGGATAATAACATCAATTAAATCTATTATAACTTACTAATAATTATAATATATTAACTTAATATTATGATATGTATAGTTAACAATTATCCAATCACCATCTATAGGTTACATCACTTGGTGATCATACTTGCAACCCTATACGTATTAATATTATTGATTAACATACTTATAATATTGTATTTACCATAGTAACTATGGTAAATTATGATATATATAATTACCATATTATAGATTAATATAAGATGTATAATCTTATAAAATTAATCTATAAGATTATAATGAACTTATGTTATATAATGTAAACATATGCCACCACCTTATCCAATTTATCAATAATTGTTATACTATAATAGTATTTTAGTATTATATGTGAGATACCCAAACATAGTATTGTTAATTATAGTATGTGCAAGTGTCACATGTAATAATAGTATATTATTAGATAGTATATATAAATATATTAGTACAATGTACGGATAAGTGATCATTAGTATTGGTTGGTATATTAGTATATGATATAATAAATTATAGTATATTGGATTATATACGTAGGTTATGTATTAACCATATTATTATGGTATATAATATATTACATATAATTAATATGGCCTAAATATCTATATAAATGAATTATAATACATATCATTATTATATCAAAATATATTACGTAACCTAATACATATATTATGTTATAATGATTATACATTTCATAATTAGTATGGTCATTATATATATTCATACTATGTTGTAATATCCTATTGGATAATGTATACATTATATACTATTAATTCATACTGAAAAAATATAATACTTATCAGCACATATCTGCTTAACTATATGGTCTTTCATATATGACAATTGTATACTAAGCTATATGAGGTTATATAATTATTATTATATACTATATAGATATCATATATCTATATATATGATTTATTAAAAATAGGAATATATAGCCTATTATAGATCATATATTGTTATGAATAACATGGAGATATATAATATCATAATATATACTGATATTATTTAACATGATATACCATTGGTAACCTAATTAATGTACATAATAATGGGTATAGTATTACAAAGTATACACAACGTTAACTATTAACGATAGGTATAATATTTGTCAAATATAATATTTATATCTTAATTATATTGATCAATAATTATTGATAGTTACTATAATTAATGGTATAATCATATTTATATCTGTATATGCCATAATGATATATCTAATGTACTAATTATATATTATACTAATATAACTTATGTAATAGGTATATTGTAATACCTATTACATAAGTTATTATAAGATACTATACCATTATGTGAGTATGGTATTAGGTACAATTCATTATATTATGTATGATTACTTATTACGTAAAATAATTGGTATGTGTAATATGATTATTAATTTATTGGTATCTAATAAATTGGTATAAATACATTATTATCATAACTTTACTTATATAACATACTAATTATACTTAACCATATTGATAATTAATATACTATGATTATTTTAATTGGTATATTATATCAGGTAATAGTAATATATTAATAATTATTAACAAGTCAATTAATAACCATTACGCATTTAATATTAAGGTATAATATATAAAGTTGATAACATATTAGTATTATTTGATATTATAATACCTGTTTAACAATTGATATTAGATGTATATATTATTGATAATTAAGTATTAGTGATCATAAATATTAAGATGTATTCTAGTCTATCAATAACTATATATCATATGGTCAATAATATTATCTTTAATTAATCATACACATAATACTTATCCATGGGTATCTTAATATAGGTACACCTAGTATAATCTATAATAGCACTTGTTATAATTATAAGGTACATTAATTACCCTATCATATATTACAATAATCATAGTATACTATATAAGCTAATATAATGTTATATGACCCTATATAAATTGAACAAGATAATTATAATTAAGTATGAAATTAAGTATATACATAGTATGATATTAAGTATAGTTATAAAGTATATCTAGTGTATAATATATGAGGTATTAATGTATATATACATGGTCTAAGACTATTGGTATCCTATATAATTAATTATGGTTAATTAACATAGAATAATCTAAATTAAATAGTATTCATAAACATAGTAAATATTATAATAAATATAGAATTTAAATATATGATCAATACTATAACTATTTAATAGTACTATAACAATAAATTATATAGTTATAATACTATTAATATCTAATATAACCCAATATAGTAGTACATTTAGTAATACTAAATAATTTATAAGTTATAAATATAGCATAACAATACATAACCAATCATAAGATTAATATACTTAAGTGATCAATATATTATTAATATACTATGAGATATATGAGATATATCATATATCCTATATTATGAGATATATGGACTATAGTATACATATAATACTATTTACTATTTATCATATATTTATGTGTATACCTAATATTAATAAGATATATTAGATAATATACAATAGTATATATCCATATATAAGCTTATATTTACTTAATATATACATAGTATGATATTAAGTATAGTTATAAAGTATATCTAGTGTATAATATATGAGGTATTAATGTATATATACATGGTCTAAGACTATTGGTATCCTATATAATTAATTATGGTTAATTAACATAAAATAATCTAAATATAATTATATATGATCTACTATATATGACACTTGTTAATACATTTACCCAATAATAACTATAGATAGTAATTAGTATCCTATAAAAATTATCATATATATGATACCAATACTATCAATATGCTATACCTATGATTAATTAACTATCGTAAGTTATATTATATATAGTTTTATACAATGGTCACATTATTGGTTATGTTTACATGATATTGTATATACTCACTAATACATTGTATATTATATAATGTACAATATAATATAAATTATGTGAATTTGTCACCTTATAACTATTACCAAATACTTATGATGATATGTATAAACCCATATGATGGTACTGATAATATGATAACATACATATTATAATTAAATCTATAATATTTGAGAGTATATGGTTATTATATCATACTTATTAAGTTATATCACTAATAGTTATCAATATTATAGGATATCACTATTATATTGTCATGATAAAAATATGCATAATTCATAATATATTTACTTATTCATATAACTAAGGGTGTTGTTAACTATAGGTATTGACAATATAATAGTGATATCCTATAATATTCAATAACTATAATAACTATTATACCTATATATAATATGTTAAATGTTAATATACTAATTATATATACATAATAGGTAATTAAAATCATATATTATATATAGTATTATACAATGGTCACATTATTGGTTATGTTTACATGATATTGTATATACTCACTAATACATTGTATATTATATAATGTACAATATAATATAAATTATGTGAATTTGTCACCTTATAACTATTACCAAATACTTATGATGATATGTATAAAATGTTATGATATTATTGTGGTAAATATCAATATGTAACTATCAATAATATTACACATATATGATTACATTATACATGATATTATTCAAATATATTTAGTACTAACATTTAATATAACTAGTGATATGATATTTATATGGTCATTATTCACTAATTGTGATACCTATTATTGTTATTAATATATGTATTGTTTAATTACTTAGACCCTATTATACCTAGCCTAAACCATATAATTAATAGATTATTATTAATATTATCAATAATATACACTGATAACTATACAATAGATATCTTATACTTAATAGTATAATTTACTAATTACTATAAATTATAAGTATGTTAATAAATAATATTAATACTCATGTGCATATGAATTATGATCATTAATATGCTATCCTAATATGTATACACGATATCATATAAGATATAATTATAATAGGGTATATATATGAATTATCATATCATAATTTATTATGTTATTATATTTGTTATTATTGGTATATACATATTATATATGTATAATTATATCATGATATTAATGGGTAATTGGTATATTATAGTATATAAGCTAATAGATTATATACTAATATTAAGTATTAATTGATAATACTTAATATAGTAGATACTATAATTGTAAATATTAATAATCTATATTAGTTGATATATTGTTATTATAGGTATACCTATTATTCACATCTATTGGTAATATATGAGTTATAAGTAATAAGATATGATGAATATTGCACCTATAATAGGTAATCATAATTTATACTATTCACTGGAATACTATGTAGATATAATGGTTATACTAATAATATGTTATTAGATGGGTTAACATAATATATTATTAGGTATTATTTCATAATACATAATAACTATATACCATATCAATAGATAATTGTACTTATTATGGTATGTGTAATTATAGTAATAATTGACTATTAATACATACTATATAGTATTAATGTTATTGTAAATTAATTATGTTCATATAATATCTATTGGTATATCTTAAATTTATACCATATAAATATTAGGTTATAGGAATTAGCCCTAATATTCATCAGATATTGGTAATTGCTTACCGATTATACAATTTATATAGTAAATTTGTAATTAATCTCTATTATACCATATCTTGATAAGAATTAAATAATAATTATACTAAGGTTAAACCAATTAATGTAAGTGATATAAATCACATACCTTTTAATCATAAGGTATCTAATATCTATAATCGATTATATGTATTATACTATGTAATACATATGACCATATTAATATGTATATTAATATAAATTACATTAACTCAAGGAATATAAATAGTGATAACCTTATTATAATATTACTATATATAAAATAGGTTATCACAAATATAATAATACAATACACATATTAACCATATAAATTGTACCTAATTATTATTGTGATAATATCGTATGTATAGGTTTAATATAATCAATTATATACATATAGGTTCATACGATCTATAGCATAATGCCACTTACTGTGCATTATAGTATACTTATTATATACTATAATGTTCATAAACTAATTATAGTAATCATACGATAAGTTATGGTTAATACATAACCTACGTATATAATCCAATATACTATAATTTATTATATCATATACTAATATACCAACCAATACTAATATGATCATTTACAATATTCGTAATATATTATGTTAACTATATCCGATCATTATAGCATATACTATATTAGGTACTCTAATCATAAGTGTAATAGTACGATAAGATATGGGGAAAAGTTTAATGATTAGGCTATAACCAATATATACACATTGTTTAGGTTATTTAAGGTATGGCCATAAGCATATAATTACTATATACTATATGTATTTGTAATGATATATTATGGTTACCTAGTGACCTATTAATATCTTTCAATGTAATTATATGATTCAATACAATACTTTTTTAAGACTAAGTATGTTATATAATACATGATTCTACCTAACAATTTCATATATCGTAAGTTACTTAACTAACACTAATGATACCAAATGAGCTGAAGTTGACAGGTCACAAACAATCATAACCTCACTACACTATATTTAATAGATAATTAGTTGATATACAATAATAATAATATATATGATACATTAGTTATAATACTAATCATATTTATTCCATATAATAGTATAGATATAATCTATGACCACTAAATCATATATTAGTGTATATATATGATTCACATATTAAATTAGCAATATTTTATTGAACCTTAAGAATACAACATAAATAAGTATCAATTCATCTAATACCAGTTACAATGATTACTTTCGAACCTAACTTATATATTATGCCGGGTGGTTGAGTGTGAGTTAATTACCGATTAATCAATATTATATAGATTATGATGAATTGTGAATTATATTAGCTTATAATTCATTATGATTAACTATTAATAGATTTAATCATAATTGTAACCTATACATATTAATTCTTATTGGTTATTTGTTTAGTTTAAAATAACCCAATTTGATAAATCTATACCATTAACTGATTATATTCAGTTAATGGTAATTACTAGATGTTACTATAATTATATAATAATTATATATAATTAGTAATTGTATATCCTTATACGTATACACATGACTATTATTTCCTATTCAATATATTACATAAACAATCATTATCCCATATATGAATTATAACCTATTATATATATAAATGACATATATTACATATTAATATTATTATTATAACTATTATAATTACCATAATATTATATCATAATGTATCTATTAATCATATTACTATCCATAATAGTAATAGGGACAAGTCAGGAAGGAATATAATAACCAGGAACTAGAGCACATGAATTAGTCTATCACGAGAATGCAAAATAAAGTAGGGATATCATCTCAGGACGAGCAATCATTTCAAGTAATAATGTTATATAATCTGCTTGGGGGTTAATAGTTATCATATGACAATATTAATATCATTCAGTTTACTTATAATTAATACAACTTCCACTCGTAGGGAATTAGTATTGTATACCTATAATTTATATAGAAATATATAAATTATATATATGAATAGTTAATTAATATACTATATAGTATAATATAGTATATTATATTATACTATATACAATATAATATAATAATTACTATATGGTTATATAGTTTAAATATGATTAGGATATATGATTATAGCTCATTTAAGTGATTGAGTATGTAATATGGTAATATCCTCTTAATGATAACTAGTGCTTAACCATATAATAGCATATTATTTAATCTTGGACACATAATATACCATGTACGATAAGGCTATTAGTATTGTACTTATAGTTATATAACCTAATCAATACATATAATTAAATATTGGTATGATTATTATACATATAATTAACATTAGATTGTGTATATATTCTAGATTAAACTAATACACAATACATTACTATATTATAACATATTTAATAGATAACAATTAATTTATTATCTATGGGTTATAAGCATAAAGATATATATTATAACCTATATCATGATTAATATTTATCACTTATAACAGAGATGATTATTGGTATTATCTTATGTATTAAACCTATAATGATATTAACACTTATACTTAGGGTAATATAACAGGTAGTGATTAATATTTAATCAATTACAATATATTATTTAAACCTGATATTAACGTATATGTTTAGTTACTTATGATATACGTAATTAAGTTGGTATAAATAGTACAATGTATATCTATACTATCCTATTATGTATTAGTATAGGTAATAATCATACCTATACATGATAAGTAAATGATGTGTATCATAGGTATTCATATTATATCAATTATGTATGCAAATTAGATATATTATAATTTATTGTAATATATGACCACTAAAAATATATTATAATAATTATAATGAGCTATAATCATTAACTGACTTATATCATACCACTATTAAATATTGGTATTATTTGGTAGTAATTTATACCAAATAATTATCTAGATATTACATAATTAGTTATTATACCATGATATAGGTTATAATATATATCTTTATGCTTACTATTATATGAAATAACCTAAATTATAACCTATTATTTAATATACTAACACACTATAATACGCAAATATGTATAATATGAAATCATATTTATATCCAAATTATAGTTAATATACTGAAAATATATGGTTATTGGTATAACAAATATATGTCAATTACTTATGATAGGTATATACCATATAATACTCAGTTAGTAATAGTAAAATTGGGTTAATCAATAATATATACTTAATACACTTGTAATGGGAACATAGTATGTACGGATAAAAGTGATCAATTACTAATAATTAGTAATATAATTTATTTGGTAATTATATTAAGTAATTGGTTAATAATGTACATAATCCATATATAGTATTGTAACTGTATTATTCCAGTTATTAGACAATTTGGTTAATCATATGAACATATTACTAAATGTATATAATAATTATATCCTAATTATTACATATTATAGTATGTTAATTAACTATTATAGTGATTAATTTCAATAATAGGTATATATGATTGGGTATTAATCTTGGTTTCTTTAAGCATGGTATTAAGTCTATACTCATAGTGACAATTAAATACACTATATATGTCATAACTATAGGTTTTGGTATAATATCTGTATATTTAACCTATACATTTTTAATATAGCATTATACATATTTATAAACAATTGTATGCAAACTAATATGAGAATTGATATACCTTAACATTAGTAAGTTTAGTTCAATATATACTTAACCATATATAACCGTAATGTATTATACTATTATAGAGATAATAATAGTCAATACTATAATTAATGAATCCATTATAATTTAGACTCATCAAGGGTATATGGAATTTGGGTATATATATTAGTATTTAACATTATATTATATAATAGTATTATATTATTGTATTATAATCATGCCCTATAACTTATCATTAACCTAATTGATTTATACTATCAATTGATAATATACCTATAATCTATCATTACTATCATATTTATATTTTAGTCTTAATCTATTAATATCTTAATTATGATTATGGATATCAAATAATATTAGTGTATATATGTATAACTATAATTAATATGTTATATACGTAAATATAAATGATATTTACGTATTATTTATACTAGTAACCTGTACTAATATATAATATAAATTACCATAATAATGTACAAATATTAATGGTATATAATCTGTACATAATTATTAGTTATGTTACCTATGCATAACGGTCAGTAGATACATTGCTATATATATTCACGTAATCATACATAGTATATTTGACAAGTATGATCATTATATAATGAATACTAATAATGATATAGATGATATCTGATTAATTATCAACATAATATAACAAAATTATATTAATTATGTAATAACCATTTAAATACTGTAAGATATGATATGATAATACTATATTACCATGATGATACTCATAATATATCATGATGATACTCATAATTATTATAAATAATTTGAGTAATGCACATTATTATTATATATGCTAATATAATGTTCCCATTATAGATAATTGCATATAAATATCATATGTATTATAAATATCTGTTAGCAAGTATATGAATATTGATCACTATATTCATATCACATTACTATGATATAAATAATTTGGGTATCTTAATATAGGTATACCTCAAGTATAACATAATATTATATTAATTACGATATAGTATAGTTAAATTGCTAAATTGGTACTAATATAAACTATTAGTTTAATATGATTACCTAATAAAACCTATAATTATGTATAAACCCCCTTGGTATATTATATTCCTATAATACCTAAATGTATTAAGTAATGAAACAATATTAGTGACAATTTAATAATTATTAACTATAATTATACACTATTGATATACACAATACTACATAGTTATACTAATTAATGATATAACTATTATAGTTAGTATATTAATAGTAATATATTATAGTATACAATATTAATGCATATATAAATATTTATTTCCTAAATAGTCGCTCTGCTTAAATTAAAAATAATTAGCGATTATGTAATATATATATATATATATATATATAATCGTATATAACCAATATATAATTTATATATACCTATAAAGAAAAGTAAAAAATGAATCATCCTGAATAATAGTATCGTATATAATTATTACTTAAGTAATTGTATTTATAAATATATTGTTAAATACGTAATCATATAACGTATTTTTATATGGTATATTATTGTAATGGTTTTCCATGATGATCACCAATACTATATGCTAATAAATTATAACATTTATTATACTATAGTTATATTCTAATCATATAACTCTTATTGGTACAATATTATGTTATTACGGTTATCTACCTAATAATGGTAATATTATAGTATGTTAATATATTTATAATTAAATAATTAACAATGTATAATATTATATCATATCAGGTATAATTATAATAAATTATGATAATATTGTATAATATCATATATGGGTTAATCTATTAGTTATATACTATTTTATCAGGTATTATCATGTATACTATTATATATAAGTACCATTGTGATATACGTATTAATGTTGGTAATATGTATAATATACCATTATATTATCCATTATAATGTTAATATAATTAAGATAATATTAATAGTGTCTATAATTACTTAATTAATACTATTGAATTAATCAAATATAAGTTTATATACTAATATGAACATTATATTGGTTTAGTGGTTATGCCCAAAATATGTAATTAAGGTTAATAGTGTTTGTTACCTCCAATATGCAATAATATATCCATATATATATATATTAATATCACTAAACTATATAATTATTATCACGTATTAACATATTTTATGATGTATATTAATCTATCATATAATACTATATTTAATATAGGTTAATATAACTAGTGATATTTATAATAATTTATATTAATATTACTTAAATGTTAATTAATAGTAATATTTAAGTATCTAATAAATAATATATTATAAATATACATTAGTGAATTGTTATACTATATATAATTATATGTGGTTATGATATAGTCTAAGGTTACAAATTAGTTAATGGTATAGTAACATAATCAGTATATTATACGTATATTAATATACTATGTATTAGGTTATTAGAAATATACCTATAATCATAAGTATAACCAAATGATTATGGTTATATTATAATTATCACATATTTAATGTATATATTAACCATATCCTATAATACTCAGATGATATGGTTAACAATACTATTATTTATATATACCCTTGATATTATTTAAGATAACTTAAATGAATTGGTTAACCTAACATATCATAATTATATAGATTGAGATATTTGCTATGATAATAACCTATCATTACGTATATATATTGTTTAATAACCCATAATTATATATTAAATAAGTATATAATTATTACTTAAGTAATTGTATTTATAAATATATGGTTAAATACGTAATCATATAACGTATTTTTATATGGTATATTATTGTAATGGTTTTCCATGATGATCACCAATACTATATGCTAATAAATTATAACATTTATTATACTATAGTTATATTCTAATCATATAACTCTTATTGGTACAATATTATGTTATTACGGTTATCTACCTACTATTATACTGTTACCATGTGTTAATACGTATCATTATTAATAGTATGATATATCCAATGATATATTAACATTGGTTAATATATATTAACTATATTATATATACTTATAATATAGCATATTATAATATGTTATGTAACTTACATAATTGTATACATTATGTAAAATTATATACATAAGATAGGTAAAATGGATATGTACTGTATATTTGAAATCATAACAGTTTATATGGTATTGATAGATTATATAGTTATTCACATGGTTATATAGTTCATAATATAACACGTAAATAATATACTAACTATAATACGTAGGGAAGTTAATATTTATATTAATTTGCTATCAATATTTATCAATTGGATATATAAACTATTGTAACCTATGATCACATATAAATCTATTTCAATTATAATAATACTATAAATTTGATATGATGGTTTAAATTAATGATATAATATTATCTAATAATCATTTTATTAATTTATACTTAATAATAGTTATAGATATAGATACCAATATAGGTAATTTATTAATAAGATATATGGTCATAGTTAATAATAGTATACCTTTGGAATTGATTATACAATTACTATAGTTATAAGTCTAATAGTGGTATGATATAAGTCAGTGGTTAGTATACTGTGCCTAAATATTTATCATGTATGAATAACCTAATAGTTGTGAGTTACATTATTAGTATATATAGATTTCACGAATAATACATGGTTATTAGGCACATAGTATAATAACCATTGATAATAATTAAACTATGTATTGGTTACATAATATAGAATTTATATCCATTATAACTATATTATACTGATTGTATTAATAGTATCTAATGTACCCAATGTAATTAAACTAAGATGTTATTATAATTACCATCTAGCATGTGGTATATATAGTATATTAATCATAATATACTATTTGAGTATATAACTATTAACCTGATATATTATGATATTAGTATGACATAAATATGTTACCATTAATAGCTTACCATTAATAGCTTAAATAATAAGTAGTATATAATTCTATATAGGAATATAATAATTATCAATTTTACATATTAACATAATAATTATCAAGTAAATTTATAATTTACCAATATTACAATTATCATATAGTAATTAACAAAATTATATAAATACTTACGGTTATGTATAGTTATTGACAACTATTATAATAATACATATTAGGATATTAATATGACCATATAATTTACGTGTTAATTATATTAAGATTATTACAATAGTATAATATGATACTAATATGTATCATATTAATAGGTATTACCCATAGATTATGTACATGATTTACTGATTATAATATAATATAAACAATATAATATGTTATATTGGATTAATGCACTTATAGTACTATATGATTTAACCATTTAATGTATTATTCACCATAAGTATATTCCTATAATACCAGTATCCAATGAATACTACATACCAATTATAGTACATATTTAAATTATATACTAACTTATTTGTTTAACTAATATGTTATAATCAATATCATATTATAACATGATATTATATATTTATTAGATACTTATTCATAGTATATAATAGTTAATATCTTATTATTGGGTTATTTAACTCGTTACTAATTAATATGTAAGGTTAATAGTGTTTGTTACCTCATAGATTGGTTACATTGACTAATATGGGTAAGATGTAATAATTATTAACAAAGTATAATACATTAGTCATAAATATATAAGATACTAATGATATTTATTGAATATAGTTAATCATATGATAATTAGTTGTTAGTATAATATATTATATCATACACTATGGATAATTATATTATATCATAATTTAATATAAATAATATTAGTATAATATGACCAAATATTTAAAGTATAATTACCTTATTTCATCTGATTATAGTCTATCACATATATTTACTTAACCTATTATGATTAACTATAATAGGTCATAATATATGGTCATATATTAATCAATAGATTAATATGATTACGTATATCTACCATATAACTATATTGATTATAATGGATCATTCTTCCCCCACTTTGGGTACTTATGGATTATACCATTTATGACAATATATTTATATAACTATAATAACATAAGTAAATTCAATAACCTATTACGTATAAGTAATAGGTTATTAAATAGTTATCAAGATATGTTATACTAGTATAAATAGTGATATGTAAACCATTTATAAATACACACCGTTTACATATCATTTAGTTAAGTAATATTTGTGATAACCTATTTTATACGATATGAACATATTTAACTAATGTAAATTCAATAACCATAGTTGCCTATCTAATTATATAAGTAGTTTAAGAGTATATCATAATTTTAAACTATCCGTATTAATATGAACCTTCACATATAATTGGATTAGCACTGACAATATAATCATAAATTAATAGTTTTAACAATAAGTCTATTAATAATATAGTATTATAATTTTATGTATCAATGAAATTTCAATAGCCTTTAGTATCATATATGGTTAAAATATAGTCATAATATGATGTTGACTTAGTATCCACAAGGAATTAGCCCTAATATTCATCAGATATTGTAATCATATAATATCAATTTACGGGTATATTGGACCAATATCAAGGATTGGATAAAATATGCCATTATAATATGTGTTATCCATAAATTCAACCAAAATAATCATAACCATTGGTGAATATTAGTATTGTATCGCTAATTGATATTTGTAATATATCTCAATATTGATCCGTACGATTCCAATATATAATGACTATATTGTTATCTTATTTGTATATATGTATGGTAATATACAATACAAGTGAGGTAATTGATATATTACCATAATAGTTTACATAACACTATTTATACTAGTATACCACATATATGTAATAATCACAATGATGCTATTATCATTAATTACCTATAAATTAGTATAATATAAGAATATGTAATTAACTTATATAATGGTAGTTAATGAATATTAACTACCATCATACTATAACCTATGAAGATAATCTATGGTACCCATAAATTATAACTATGTAATAAGATATATGGTATCCATAGTAATATCTATTAACTATTCATAATGTACTAGTGACCTATTAATATACCTATTATTCACTACAGTTATGGGTTAATTTAGTATCATTATAGTACACTCTAATTCACCCATGTTTGATGCTCATAAATACATAGATACATAACCTATGGTAATAGGTTATTACTATAATTATTACTATTATAAGTAAATAACTAATATACTTTAGAATTTATATGAATATATCATATTATAATTAACTAAATGTATATATAATAATGATACGTATATTAATATACAACTAATATGTATATTAGTTAAACTTATTAGGATAGTATAACTTACCATATTACTAATATGGTAAATAACTAGGTATTGGCTAAATTTATAATGATGGTAAATAGACAAACACTTGATAATATATGGTAAGTATAATCGTAACATGATATTATCATCACTGTTATGATAATATCACAATATTATATATAATTAAGATAATACTTATGATATATATCCTATTATTATAATAGTAATAGGATAATGTATAATGTTCATAATAATATTAATATAAGTTACGATATATGTAGGTTACTATTATTAATTGTTATCATAATACTTGATTAATGGTATATTAAAATATTTTAGTATTTTAGTATATCAAATACACAGTCAATACCTATTAGATAAATATACTATATAGTCGTTATATAGTATTTTACTATAATATTACTATAACATTTTATTAATAAATTAAATAAATTTATATCATAGTATTAACAACATTAAGTTATATACCTATAACACAATATTATTTGACTTTAGGTTTATGATTATCCCTTACGTCATATATTATACATAATCATAACTATATTATTGTGTTTATGAGTACAATAATGCCTTAGCATATATTACATAAATATATTTACTATGTAATTATATTTAATATACCTAATATCATATTAGAACTATAGTATAAGCATATACTATAGTATTAATTTCATGAAATCATACAGTTAATACATGGTCACATTAATTATACGTATAACTAAGATTAAATAATTATAGTAACTATTATAATTATTAATAAATGATTAATAATTATATATATTGTTAATTTAAATAATTATCTATGTGGATGTATAACAATTAGTAATATTTATATATGTAATATAAATCAATAGTGTATATCATTAATCAATATTACTTATAGTATCATTTAACTATAATTATTATGGATACTATTAATTACATTATATATTATCACCTATATTAAGTATATATGATACGTATATTTAAGTATATGGATAAATATTTTAATTGGTACCTATAAATCTAATATAGGTAAATTCACCACAATTTAATCATATAAGTCAACCTGAAATATTATTATGTTATCATCAATTATTATATGATATAATTAGTATCCAATAGTCTAAATATATTATAATAATCATTATATTATGATATATAGTTATGATGATTTATAATCATATTATAAATCATATAACTATCTTAAATATTATTATATCATATTTATATAACTATATGTATATAATTATAAGTAGTTAATTACATTTACCTAATATAGTTAATATATCCCAACTATATTAATATTGTATGCTAATGATAGTTTACATAACACTATTTAATTATTAAATAATATACATCGCTATAATATAGTATTATAATATTATAATATTCACAATACATAATAATAATCCGTACAATTAGTATCAATTGTACATTATATATTATGTTAATAATATAACCTATAATTATGTATATAGTTATAGTAAATATATCATGGGTACAAATTACTCGTAATTAACTTATATAGTATAAAACAGTTATAATATGTAAGTTACAATTTATATAACTATATGTATATATCTATGAATTACTATTAATATCTATAGTATGTTGTATAGAAACTATATATAGACTATCTTAATATTAACTTAATATATACTATTATTATGCATTAATTATACAATATGATTGGGTATAATTGTATAATTTATGAATTTAGTATATCAATAATAGTAACCTATGTATAGTTTACTAAACAATATCAGCAACATTAGTTAATCATGATGTTGATATACGTAATTTGAGTATATACTATTATAATTGATAACTTAAGATATGGTTATTTAGCATCATATTTATACTAGTATCTATAATATACGATAATACATAGATTATAGGTTCTTATAATACTATATACCCAAAAGAGTGTTAAACTGTATGGTATATTGGTGGTATATCAATATAAATAAGAGGTTATACCATATAAACTTAATATTGTACTATAACTATAAGTATAAATACATTAATATATGACCACTAAATGTAATGGTGTTGTATACCATAAATTTCATATTACAATATAAAATTATATAATACGTAAATAGTAATTACCTAATATAACCTATAGTTGATATCCTATGGAACTGTTAGGAAAATATTCATTTCCTTGATTCCTTATCGTGCGGCATTGATTTAGCATGAAACATATATCTCATATTCCTTTGTATCCACTCGTGTATGACATTGTGCACTCAATATCAGTTGTGTGACGACAGTTCGTGATGCCGCAGATGGACTATGAGGGAGCCAGAGATGCTCAAACATTTCCTTAACGTGTGATTCCGACTGAAGATGTGGGCGTATTGAGAGATCACCTAGTGAATCATGTGCGGGGTGCAACGGACATTGGCGTCTGGTTGATTTATACAAGCTCTGAAGATTATTATTGTGGATTATCAGACGTTGTGACCTATGACTTCGCGCTGAGTAGGGGGATTCCACTACCAATGGGTGGATTGCGGGGTCATGTATTATATCAGTTTTGGCCTGAAATGTATATATGTGGTACTGAAAGGTTCCCTAAAATTTACACATGTTTAAGACCTGAGATTTTGTAGAGGATAAGGTTGGGACTTGCGGTATGTCCGCCTCGTTAGTAATCCTATACTTCAATAGCAAAGGAGTTATAGAAACAACTCTAAATTTCTAGAAGGTCTACTCAGCATGGACGTCACTGTTGCGGATTTTGGAGTGCTTCGGAGTAAGTATAGTTGTTGACGAGATTCTGGACTATGTGGTTCGTGCCAAGATTTGTTTGTATGGAGCTCTACTTTTGTGATCGTTGTGTATAAATAGGGGTAAGGGTTACCCCAAAGAAGAATCAAAGAGTATGTTAAGAAATGGGTCGGCTCAACAGTGTTGAGTCAGCATAACAAAAGAAGAAATTTGCCTTGGGAGAGATAATTCTCCACCAGTGTTCGTGGTAAGACTATGAAGAGGGGAGACCAGCCAATGCAACACCGCCCACTTGGCTCAGGCAGTCGTCCAGTCCAGTCTGCACATCGGATTACTCGGGGTGCTCCGGTAAGTTCTTTTAATGCACCACCGACATGAGTTCCTACAATGGTTATTCCAGTTTTCTGGCACAGACTCAATATGAGCAGCCTAACTCGCAAAGGAGTTGTTATGAATACGGTGATACTAGGCACATCATGAGAAAAATTGTCAAAAACTTGGGAGAGACTTATTTCATCAAAGCACTCAGGCTACGTGCCCCATTGCAGTTACTACACCACCCACACGACCAGTTAGGGGTGAAGGTCATATGAGTAAAAGGCGTCCTAGAGGTGGAGACCCAGCCGTTGATATATTTGCTTTACGGTATGGCGGAGGTCGCTACATCAGATGGTGTCGTTGCAGGTACGACCTCGATTTAATATAAAGGAATAATTTTCTTAAGTTGATTCGGTTCTCAATATCGAAATGAGTCTTCCAATTGTGCTCCACTTATGAGTGAGCTTCATAATTCTATAATCTACTTATGTGTTTACCCCTGTTGGGAGATTTTATGGAGATAACTACGCCTATCATTTCGTGTTGGTCACTAATCAGAGCTGCAAGGCTAAATGTGGCTTTCTGTTACTCATTTCGGTAAATTTTTATGTAAATTCCAAATAATTAATTGCAAATTGTGAATTATATGCCCTACCAGTGTGGGGTTCATTATGTGTTGTGATTTGGTGTAACCGAAATTATTTAAAAGGAGAAAATGGAAATTTTCAATTGGCACGATGTGCATATTACTTGTGATTCAGAACTGAGGACGAGATCCTCACATTTTTATGTAAATTGATATGTTTAAACTGGGCTACGAGCTGCGGTGGAAGTTATATAAGGATGAGATCCTTGTGAGGAAAATTCTTGTGTTTAAGTTCTCCCTTGTGAAATTAAATTTGTACTATAGTACTAATAGGGAGTCAGGCATGTTAGGCTTATTTGAAAATTTTTATATGAAATTCTTTGGGCATAGTTGTCAAATTCGTGTTGTAATTATTAATTTTTAACCTACGAGATAGGTGCCCGCCTAGGTGGCGTTAAATGTGACTCATTAATTCGAGTAAATAATTATGAAGTCTTCATGCCTCACATCTAGTTATCAGTATTGTGAACGTTTGCAACGAGATTTTTGTTAACATGAGGTTAAATGACGATTCTGTAATTGATTATGAACAACTATTAAGACCAAATTGATCCAAGAGGGTGCCTCATTTACAGGGTCAGACGAGTGTGAGTTAAGCTTTCAGAAGCTCAAGATCACTTTGACTCCGACACAAGCGTTGGTATTAGTTACATATTCAAGGTCTTATACTGTGTATTGTGACGCATCGCATATTGGTCTCGGCGCGGTGTTGATGCAAGACGGTAGGGTGATTGCCTACGCGTCCAGACAGTTAAAAGTGCATGAGAAGAATTATCATGTACATGACGTGGAGTTAGCAACTATTGTTCATGCCTTAAAAATTTAGCGGCATTATTTGTACGGTGTCCATTGTGAGGTCTACGCCGATCACCGAAGTCTATAACATTTATTTAAACATAATGATCTTAATTTGCGGCAGCAGAGGTGGTTGGAGTTGCTTAAAGATTATGATATCACCATTCTCTATCATCTTGGGAAGGCCAATGTGGTGGCCGATGCCTTGAGTCGTAAGGCAGAGAGTTTAGGCAGCTTAGCATATTTACCGGTAGCAGAGAGGCCTTTGGCCTTGGATGTTCAGGCCTTGGCCAACCAGTTTGTCAGTTTGGATGTTTTCGAGCCGAGTCGAGTTTTGGCTTGTGTGATTTCTCAGTCTTCTCTTTATGATCGTATCAGGGAATGTCAGTATGATGACCCCCATCTACTTGTCCTTAAGGACACAGTTCAGCATGGCAATACCAAGGAAGTCACTATTGGAGATGAAGATGTATTACGGATGTAGGGCAGGCTATGTGTGCCAAATATAAATGGTTTTCGTGAATTGATTCTCCGGGAGGCTCACAGTTTGCGGTACTCCATAATTAGTACCCAATTTTATATAATTAGTACTATAACCTATGTTACCTAATTATGATTATAGTAATTCAAGATATAGCATTAACAATATCATATACATTAAATGTTAGATATATATGATATAATGTATTACTAGGATATGGTAATAATGTATATTATATCATTAGTTAATATGGATAATTAATTATAATACTATATCCACATATAGTGATAAATAATTATAACTATTACATATTGATAATAGTTAAGATTAAGTTATACACATACCTATTTACTTAATTTGATGGCATATTTTATCATATATAAATATGGTTAAGTAATATTAACTATTTATATTGAGTTATCATTATAATTAATACACTTGTAATATACCTATATGAAATATAGTACATATAATGAATAACTTATGGTATTATTACAATAGTACGTAATATCAAAATAGTATTATAATTAATAGGTGAAATACTATACTATATATATGATTGTAACCTAAAAGATATAGGTAATTATTGTATTAAAATGTAATAGTGTAGGTATATTATAACCTCATTATATAACCATCATTGGTAACTGTACAATTATATAATATGTAATAATTTATAATATAACCCTATACTTTAGATAATGATATCATTAATTTGGGTATATTAATACGTGATAATAATTATACAGTTTAGTGATATTAATATATATGGATATATTATAAGTTATAGTAATATTATTAGATTTAATAGTTATGGTATAATTACCTATAATATCAACCCAACGTTAATCTTGGTTACAATTTAATAGGTACTTATGTACGATAACGAGTATATATAATTAATGAATCCATTATAATTTAGACTCATCAAGTATAGGTATAGTATGATTAACCTATATGATATTCAATTGTATATCTTTATGCTTATATATTTCTATTGGTAGTATGAGTAAACCTTCAATCATAGGTTAACCTGAGTTGATTACATTAAATGTAGTTGGTATATTACATAATCATATATACATATCTATATTATCTATTATAATATTATATATTAGTATTGATTAACAATAAGTATATAAATTGATAATCCTGACCTATATGATTATACCAGAACCTATAGTTATGACATATATAGTGTATTTAATTGTCACTATGAGTATAGACTTAATACCATGCTTATAGAAACCAAGATTAATACCCAATCATATATACCTATTATTGAAATTAATCACTATAATAGTTAATTAACATACTAAAATATGTAATAATTGGGATATAATTATTATATACATTTAGTAATATGTTCATATGATTAATCAAATTGTCTAATAACTGGAATAATACAGTTACAATACTATATATGGATTATGTACATTATTAACCAATTACTTAATATAATTACCAAATAAATTATATTACTAATTATTAGTAATTGATCACTTTTATCCGTACATACTATGTTCCCATTACAAGTGTATTAAGTATATATTATTGATTAACCCAATTTTACTATTACTAACTGAGTATTATATGGTATATACCTATCATAAGTAATTGGCATATATTTGTTATACCAATAACCATATATTTTCAGTATATTAACTATAATTTGGATATAAATATGATTTCATATTATACATATTTGCGTATTATAGTATGTTAGTATATTAAATAATAGGTTATAATTTAGGTTATTTCATATAATAGTAAGCATAAAGATATATATTATAACCTATATCATGGTATAATAACTAATTAGGTAATATCTAGATAATTATTTGGTATAAATTACTACCAAATAATACCAATATTTAATAGTGGTATGATATAAGTCAGTTAATGATTATAGCTCATTATAATTATTATAATATATTTTTAGTGGTCATATATTACAATAAATTATAATATATCTAATTTGCATACATAATTGATATAATATGAATAACTATGATACACATCATTTACTTATCATGTATAGGTATGATGATTACCTATACTAATACATAATAGGATAGTATAGATATACATTATACTATTTATACCAACTTAATTACGTATATCATTAGTAACTAAACATATACGTTAATATCAGGTTTAAATAATATATTATAATTGATTAAATATTAATCACTACATGTTATATTACCCTAAGTATAAGTGTTAATATCATTATAGGTTTAATACATAAGATAATACCAATAATCATCTCTGTTATAAGTGATAAATATTAATCATGATATAGGTTATAATATATATCTTTATGCTTATAACCCATAGATAATAAATTAATTGTTATCTATTAAATATGTTATAATATAGTAATTTATTGTGTATTAGTTTAATCTAGAATATATACACAATCTAATGTTAATTATATGTATAATAATCATACCAATATTTAATTATATGTATTGATTAGGTTATATAACTATAAGTACAATACTAATAGCCTTATCGTACATGGTATATTATGTGTCCAAGATTAAATAATATGCTATTATATGGTTAAGCACTAGTTATCATTAAGAGGATATTACCATATTACATACTCAATCACTTAAATGAGCTATAATCATATATCCTAATCATATTTAAACTATATAACCATATAGTAATTATTATATTATATTATATTGTATATAGTATAATATAATATACTATATTATACTATATAGTATATTAATTAACTATTCATATATATAATTTACATATTTCTATATAAATTATAGGTATACAATACTAATTCCCTACGAGTGGAAGTTGTATTAATTATAAGTAAACTGAATGATATTAATATTGTCATATGATAACTATTAACCCCCAAGCAGATTATATAACATTATTACTTGAAATGATTGCACGTCCTGAGATGATATCCCTACTTTATTTTGCATTCTCGTGATAGACTAATTCATGTGCTCTAGTTCCTGGTTATTATATTCCTTCCTGACTTGTCCCTATTACTATTATGGATAGTAATATGATTAATAGATACATTATGATATAATATTATGGTAATTATAATAGTTATAATAATAATATTAATATGTAATATATGTCATTTATATATATAATAGGTTATAATTCATATATGGGATAATGATTGTTTATGTAATATATTGAATAGGAAATAATAGTCATGTGTATACGTATAAGGATATACAATTACTAATTATATATAATTATTATATAATTATAGTAACATCTAGTAATTACCATTAACTGAATATAATCAGTTAATGGTATAGATTTATCAAATTGGGTTATTTTAAACTAAACAAATAACCAATAAGAATTAATATGTATAGGTTACAATTATGATTAAATCTATTAATAGTTAATCATAATGAATTATAAGCTAATATAATTCACAATTCATCATAATCTATATAATATTGATTAATCGGTAATTAACTCACACTCAACCACCCGACATAATATATAAGTTAGGTTCGAAAGTAATCATTGTAACTGGTATTAGATGAATTGATACTTATTTATGTTGTATCCTTAAGGTTCAATAAAATATTGCTAATTTAATATGTGAATCATATATATACACTAATATATGATTTAGTGATCATAGATTATATCTATACTATTATATGGAATAAATATGATTAGTATTATAACTAATGTATCATATATATTATTATGATTGTATATCAACTAATTATCTATTAAATATAGTGTAGTGAGGTTATGATTGTTCGTGACTATCAACTTCAGCTCATTTGGTATCATTAGTGTTAGTTAAGTAACTTACGATATATGAAATTGTTAGGTAGAATCATGTATTATATAACATACTTAGTCTTAAAAAAGTATTGTATTGAATCATATAATTACATTGAAAGATATTAATAGGTCACTAGGTAACCATAATATATCATTACAAATACATATAGTATATAGTAATTATATGCTTATGGCCATACCTTAAATAACCTAAACAATGTGTATATATTGGTTATAGCCTAATCATTAAACTTTCCCCCATATCTTATCGTACTATTACACTTATGATTAGAGTACCTAATATAGTATATGCTATAATGATCGGATATAGTTAGATATAGCATCCGATCATATTTAGTATTTGATTTAGAAAGTTAGTAATTTGTTATATAACCACGTGCTATTTGAAAATTCATTATATGTATATCATATTGTTATGTATTACCCATTATAGTTATTATATAATATTATTTGGTACTATTATATAATAGGTTATAATAGTATAATAGACTATACCTCGTGTGGATACAATCTGATTTCTATATGGGCCAAGATTTTTTGAGGTATGGGTTGGTATTTGGGTCCGAAAATTGGTTTAGGATAGGTCTATGAAATTAAATATATGAACAAGTGAATAATAGGTTATGTTGATAGGTTATAAATGACGAATACTTATATATAACTTATAAGTAATCATAGTAACCTATAGTGTTTACATAAGTATACCAACATTAAGATAAATTTGTTAAATTACTATGTAATTAAATGCCTATACAATATCATATATTACTATATGATATAAGTATATGTATAGATCAATAGTATTGTATAATAGATATATATATATAATTAGTATATTCTATTATACTAATTATAATATTTAATTCGAATTTAGTTAACTAATTTCAATAATATTGTGACCTAATGTAGGCAATATAATTGAGCAAATAGGATTTTTTATGACCTCTTAACACACAAGTCATAAAAATACCTCAATTCTTTAGTACCATAGATTATATGAACTGACTAAGAGTACTATAAACTCGTGTGGTATCATAGGTACAATTATATTCACCTATTAGGTAACCTATGTTAGTATGTTACCTATATGTTGTACGTATATTATTCTCTTTATATAAGAACTGGTGATTGAATATTTAGTTATCAGTCATAGTCAGTTTAGTTCACTATAATCCATTATGCTCTAATTATCGTTAATACGATTTGGGTATAAAGAGAATATCCATATGTGGCATTTAGGTTAAGTGTATATATATTTCTTTAGATTTCCAAAGTTTCAAGAGTCTATATGAAGTATGCCTTCCAAGGTTTGTAGGTTGAATGACTATAGTATTATATAGATCCCGATGTAGAAAGAGAATTTGGATAAATTGCTCTCCAAATATGACTATTGTAAAATCATATAATGGTTACATGCTCTTAATAATACTCTGGGGGGGGGGGGGAGGGCTGTACGTATTCACTATACCACCATATGATCCGTACATTATAAGTCAATGGTGGCATTGAGGTAAATAAATGTTCGAACATAGGTTACATCCACGGGTTCACCTGCTTGGGGGTGATTGAATCATATAAAACAAATTTTCAAGCATAATACCAATGATTGTATTTCAAATATTCTAATTTCATGTATATACTTGATACTTATGTTGATATAACCAAATATCTATTATAGTATAATTTTCCCAAATTTGTATTAACATAAGATGGTAAATTTATACTATCGTATAAATGGATGTAGACCATAATTATAGTCATATAAGTAATATGAGGTTAATATATAAATAATCAATACTATATTATGGAATTAGTGTTCAGATAGATTATGTTATAAGGTATACCAAATGGTTAATATATTAACAACAATACTATATATTAATAGGTGGGAATGGTGGTTACTCAAACGTAATAGGTTATTGAATTTATAGTACATTTATGAATTCAATAATTTTAATGATTGAGATATATCCTGTAATCATATAGCTATATCTGATATTATAACCTAACACTAATTTTGCATACCATTTGATTATCTGTGGTATTAAATATAACCCAATGGTGAAGGTTCATATTAATACGGATAGTTTAATGTATACCTATATGTATGAATTATCATATATGTCTATAGTAATGATAGTGATATAATTTAACCTATAGTTAAGATCCGTACGATTAACATGCCACAACGTATTTCTACAAATACATATCACTATAATACACATGGAATACGTTACCCTTTCAAATATCCTACCTCACTTGTAGACTATTAACCTCACTATATGATAATAATACAGAAGACCCCAAATAAATCCATATTTGGATATAACCTATTGTAATTGGCTAATACTTATATGGTATCTATATGATTACTTAATATAAGTCATCTATATATTTCTATGATATATAGTATCAATAGATATATATTTATTAATACACTATGTATAATATAGCATAATATGGTTCATATATTATAGGTATATACTATAATATAGATCCCAATGTAATTAGTTAATAACAATTGTATGCAATGATATTGTGTATATAAGATATACCATATGATTATGATACCATATAAGATAATCATTATAATAAATATGCTGGAGATATCAATCACCTATATTATATTTACATAGGTATCATACCAAGTATTAATGTATATGTATAATACTTGGGTGAATTCACATAATATAATTGTGAATAGAAGTTATTATGATAATATAAACATAATTATCCATATTAAATGTATACACTAACGGATACATAATATGATATAATATTATTCATTAACCTAATTTGTTATTTAATATATCCAATATAGTATGGATAATATATCATAATTACTAACTTATTTAGTATACTATATAAAATAACCAATGTATACTTATATGTTAGTATACTATATAAAATAATCACCCAAGATAATATAGGTAAATACGTAATCATAGGCGTATAGGTAATGAATCCATAATAGTAATAGGGACAAGTAAGATATTGTTGATAATACACTAACATATAATGTACCTAATTGTACATTTCAAGTAGGTAACTATATTAGGTAAATGTAATTAGTTATAAACTGAATATCTACCTATCTTGTGATATTAACTATGTAAATATGTTAACTATTAATACCATATGTTAGTGTAAATAATTATAAGTATATTACATATAATTAATATACATGTGGTTTTATTAACTATTAGATATAAAACAATTATGATATACTTACATATAACTCTAATTCACATAACAATACTATATTACTGTATAATGGTATAACTACTTATGTTACATATAGATATAATTATTATGATATAGTATACTTATGATTAACATTATTCATCAAGTGCAACATTCATGCACTTGATGAACAGTGTATTTCAGCCATACTATAGAAATACCTCATACATGATTACTATAATATCAAGTGCTAAGGTATGAAAATTGTTATTATAATAATACCTTTGCTAATATTTCTATAGTAACAATTAACTAATAGGTGAAATATATTAATAGTATATAACAAATATGAAAGATCACTATTATAGCATAGTAACATATATGCGGTATATTAGTAAGTCATAGTATTATAATCACTATAATATTATACAATTACAAATATAGAGTAATTAAATGAATTGAATTTAATTATTTGGACTTATATATAGTATCCTATTATTTGTCATATTAATGATAACCAAATTGTCATATAATTGTATAAGTATATGACAATATATAGCCATATAATACATATATTTATAGTGACATAAATTATGACCTTTACATAATGTATAAACTACATTACAATTATATGTGTTACCTGAATATAACAGGTAGATATACGATAATAATCATAACGTTAACTATTATTATAAGTATACACTTGTATAACATATTATAGTCAGACTATCTTTCATATTGTTAAACTTATACGAAGGGCACATAGGTTGACATATACTAGTAACAAGTGAATTAAGATATGGTTAGAATTATACCAATGTTATCATATATATAGATATATGACAATATTCATATACCAACTTGCTATTTTAACCAAATTAAATAAATAGGTCTATTATTAAGTTAATAGATAACAAAGTATATCATATGGTCATAATATAAATGACAACTATCTACATAATAATTTAGATAGTTAATAATATATATGATAGTAACTATGGTTATAATTGATACTTTCAATTATATTGAGCACTAGTTATAATACTTAACTAATTATAGGTTATAAACTATCATAGAATATGATAAGGTTATAAGTACATATGTATATATTTCATCAATAAATACATAACATATTAATCAATATCCATAATATTAGATTAATTAGGGTATATTTACATAGGTATCATAAATTATCAATTATAATATAAATTGGTATATCATAGTATAACTTATGATATACTCTATATATGGTTATATAGAGTATTATATACTATGATTATTACTTATAATAGTTACTATATCATAATAATCATATGATTTCACTACGATAAGTTATGTGAAATATTAGTAATAGGTCACATTATATTATGATCATATATGTTATATAATGATATTGTGACACCGTAATTGGATATGTCAATAATGTATTATTAATTTTAACCACTAATTTAGTGTAATCACATACCATACAATCATATAATCATTATATAGTAATTATTATATAATAGAATTATGATCTATCAAATTATACTAATATATTTGTTACCTATTAATGGTAACAAATATAACCTTTATACTATATGTTAAGGTATTATCTATTAGGTAAATATTATTAATATAGGTTAATGGTAATTATAATAGGATATCAGTAATATCCTATTATATCATTATATGTTATCATTGTATATCATATAATTGATATATTAAATAGTTAACTACATATTCATAATCATGAATTACTATATTATTGTAATATACATATTGATATAATACACCAGTTAATTCATACATTCTTATATTATACTCATTTATCATAACTACATAATATGATTACTATAATTATATATAGTATAGTGATTAACCCAATTTTATATAATTAGTACTATAACCCATGTTACCTAATTATGATTATAGTAATTCAAGATATAGCATTAACAATATGATATACATTAAATGTTAGATATATATGATATAATGTTTTACTAGGATATGGTAATAAGGTATATTATATCATTAGTTAATATGGATAATTAATTATAATACTATATCCACATATAGTGATAAATAATTATAACTATTACATATTGATAATAGTTAAGATTAAATTATTGTCACGACCCGAATTTCCCACATTCGGACCGTGATGGCGCCTAACATTTCACTTGCTAGGCAAGCCAACGTTAAAATAATATTATCTATTTTAAAATAATTTTTAAATTTATTAATAATAAAGAAACAAATACGGAAGTAAGGTCTGAAATATAGTGAATAATCCATAAAAATAACGGCGTCTAAATACCATCCCATAATTGGTGTCACAAGTGCACGAGCTTCTAGAATAATAAAAATAAAGGTCTGAATAAAATAAAGCTGTCTGGAAATAAACACACAGCTAAGGTACAGTAGACGGGGACTTCAGAACTGCGAACGCCGTGCAGTTATACCTCAAGTCTCCTCTGAGTAGCTGAAATTCGAGCAAGTCTATGGTACGCCGCTGGGACCAACTCCGAAATCTGCACAAGAAGTGCAGAGTGTAGTATCAGTATAACCGACCCCATGTACTGGTAAGTGCTGAGCCTAACCTCGACGAAGTAGTGACGAGGCTAAGGCGGTTCACTTACATTAACCTGTACGCAATATTAGTAACAACATCAATAATAGAAATAAATCAGGTAACTCATTTATAATGGTTGAAGCCAACTCAGCAGTTATAACCAATTATCATTTCCATAAATTCTGTTGCAGCGTGCAACCCGCTCTCCCAATATTTTTCTTTTAATCAAGTATGTCATATATTTATTTCAATCAAGTACATATATAGACTTTTAAATAAGTCTGTTGCGGCGTGCAATCCGATCCCCCAATATTGACTTTTCAATAAGTCTATTGCGGCGTGCAACCCGATCCTCCAATATGGACTTTTAAATAAGTCTGTTGCAGCGTGCAACCCGATCCTCCAATATATTCATTTACCAATTCTTATAAAATAAATTGCCTCAATAAATGCAACAATTAATATAAAATTTTAAAACAACAAGCATTCAATAGTTATGATTTAATTATGAAACAAGCAATGACAATTAGCAATTTATTATGAAAATCTGGGAGAAAATAGACAGTTTAATATTTAATATGCTAAATGTCAAGTAGCAATTAATACACATAAATCAAATAGCATGTAACAATTATTGCAGGAATTTAAGAATTAATATTTGTCAAGGAATAGGAAAGAAATAATTATTATAACAATTAATTCGTGTCTTGGAACAATTTATGATTTTCAAATAATTATGCAAATAATTAATTTGACGACGTATAGACACTCGTCACCTCGCCTATACGTCGTTTACATGCATTTCACATAACAAATAATTTAAGGGTTCTATTCCCTCAAGTCAAGGTTAAACACGACACTTACCTCGCTATGCAAATTCCAATAAATTACTCGACCACAGCTTTTCCTTTTAAATTTGTCTCCAAAAGCTTCAAATCTATTCACAAATAATTCGATATACTCAATACAAATCGTAGGAATTAATTCCATATGAATTTACTAATTTTTCGGATAAAAATCCGAAATTCACTTTAAAAATTGACAGTGGGGCCCACATCTCAAATCTCGGAAAAACTTACGAAATCCAAATACCCATTCCGAGACGAGTCCAACCATATAAAAATTATCAAATTCTGACATCGGATTGACCTTCGAATCTTCGTTTTACATTTTTGGAAGGTTTTGTAAAAATCTGATTTTTCTTCCATAAATTCATGGATTCATGATGTAAATGAGTATGGAATCATGAAATATAATCAATATAGGATAAGGAACACTTACCCCAATTTTTTCCCGTGAAAATCGCCCAAATATCGCCTAAATCGAGCTCCCCAAACTCAAAAATGATAAAATGGCTAAACTCCCCGTTTTATGGGGTTTCTGGCATTTTCGAGCGCCATAGGTAGCGTGGGGCGCTGCCTGTGGCGCACTTTCCAGTACACCAATAATTCCCAGCGCTAGGGCTAGCGCCCCACGCTACCCTGGGCGCTGGCGGCTACGAAAAATCCTTCCCGACACGAAAATGGGCATAACTCTCTTATACGATGTCCGAATTCGATGATTCTTTTTGCTATGGCTCCAAAATTTCAATACGGATCTAATGCTTCCATAAAAACTGAATTTGGGATTCCTTTGCTTAATGGGATACCACTTATTCTTGAAGAAACGACGTCGAATGTTCTTGAAATGCCAAAATTAAATTCCGTTGACCACCCGAAATCTATCCGAGACCCTCGGGATCTCAACCAAATATACCAACAAGTCCTAAAACATTATACGGACTTACTCGGGGTCTCATATCACGTCAAACGATGCTGAAATTACAATTCACACCTCGATTCGGACATTTGAGTTTCAAAACTTTTCAATTTACAAATCTTGTGCCAAAACATGTTAAAATAATCCGGAATGACTTTAAATTTGGCACACGAGTCATATATGACATAACGGAGCTATTCCAATTTCCAGAATCGGATTCCGACCCCGATATCAAAAAGTCAACCCCGTGGTCAAACTTGGAAATCTTTAGCCTTTAAATTACTAGTTTCCGTTAAATGGTCATAACTTGAGATAGGGACCTCCAAATTAAATTTAGGGCATACGCCCAAGTCCCAAATCACGATACGGAGCTACTGGAGCTGTTAAAACACTGATCCGAGTCCATTTGCTCAAAATGTTGACCAAAGTCAACTCAGTTGAGTTTTAAGGCTCTATTTCACATTTTAATCCATTTTTCACATAAAAACTTTCAGAAAAATTTTACGGACTGCACACGCAAGTCGAGGAATGATAAACGGTGCTTTTCGAAGTCTTAGAACACGGAATTACTTATTAAATTTAAAGATGACATTTTGGGTCATCACATTCTCCACCTCTAAAACAAACGTTCGTCCTCGAACGGAGTTAGAAAATGTACCTGAGTTGGAGAAAAGGTGTTGATATTTACTCAGCATGTCCGACTCGGACTCCCAGGTAGATGCCTCTACCAGATGACCTCTCCATTGCACTTGAACTGAAGGATAACTCTTAGAGCTCAACTACCGGACCTGCCGGGCTAGAATAGCCATCGGCTCTTCCTCGTAAGTCAAATCTTTGTCCAATTGGACTGAGCTGAAATCTAACACATGGGACGGATCACCATGATATTTTCGGAGCATAGACACATGGAACACCGGATGAACCGCTGATAAACTAGGTGGTAATGCAAACCTGTAGGCTACTTCACCCACCCTTTCAAGAATTTCAAAGGGTCTGATATACCTAGGGCTCAACTTGCCCTTCTTTCCGAACCTCATTACACCTTTCATAGGTGAAACCCGAAGCAATATTCGTTCTCCAACCATGAATGCAATATCACAAACTTTACGGTCGGCATAATTCTTTTTCCTAGACTGAGCTGTGCAAAGTCGATCCTGAATAATCTTGACCTTATCCAAGGCATCCTGTACCAAATCGGTACCCAACAACCGAGCCTCTCCCGGTTCAAACCAACCAACTGGCGATCGGCATCGCCTTCCGTATAATGCCTCATATGGAGCCATCTGAATGCCCGACTGGTAGCTGTTATTATAAGCAAACTCCGCAAGTGGCAAGAAATGATCCCAAGAACCTCCAAAGTCTATAACACAAGCGCGAATCATATCTTCCAATATCTGAATAGTGCGCTCTGACTGTCCGTCTGTCTGTGGATGAAATGTTATACTCAACTCCACCCGCGTGCCTAACTCACGCTGTACAGCCCTCCAAAAATGTGAGGTAAACTGCGTACCTCGATCTGAAATAATAGACACGGGCACACCGTGAAGGCGGACAATCTCACCAATGTAAATTTCAGCTAACCTCTCTGAAGAATAGGTAACTGCCACTGGAATGAAATGGGCTGACTTGGTCAACCAGTCCATAATGACCCAAACTGCGTCAAATTTTCTCTGAGTCCGTGGGAGCCCAACAACAAAATCCATTGTGATACGCTCCCACTTCCACTCAGGAATTTCTAACTTCTGAAACAAACCACCAGGTCTCTGATGCTCATACTTAACTTGCCGACAATTCAGTCACCGAGTTACATGTGCAACTATATCCTTTTTCATTCTCCTCCACCAATAATGTTGCCCCAAATCTTGATACATTTTTGCGGCACCTGGATGAATAGAATACCTGGAATTGTGTGCCTCTTCAAGAATTAATTCACGAAGCCCATCCACATTAGGCACACAAATACGGCCCTGCATTCGCAGAATTCCATCTTTCCCCACAGCAACCCGTTTGGCATCACCGTGCCACACTGTGTCCTTAAGGACAAGTAAGTGAGGATAATCATACTACCTCTCTCTGATGTGCTCATATAAAGAAGACCGAGCGACTGTACAAGCTAGAACCCAACTGGGTTCTGAAACATCTAACCTTACGAACTGATTAGCCAAAGTTTGAACATTTGCAGCTAATGGCCTCTCACCAACCGGAATATACGCAAGACTGCCCATACTCACAGTCTTTCTACTCAAAGCATCGGCCACCACATTGGCCTTTCCGGGGTGATACAAAATGGTGATATCATAGTCTTTCAACAATTCCATCCATCTTCTTTGACTCAAATTAAGATCCTTTTGTTTGAACAGGTACTGAAGGCTGCGATGATAAGTAAATACCTCACACGAGACACCGTAGAGGTAATGCCTCCAAATTTTCAGCGCATGAACAATGGCTGCCAATTCTAAGTCATGAACAGGATAATTCTTCTCGTGAACTTTCAACTGCCGCGACGCATATGCAATTACCTTGCCATCTTGCATTAATACTGCACCAAGCCCAATGTGAGATGCGTCACAATATACCGTATACGATCCTGAACCAGTGGGTAATACCAATACTGACGCCGTAGTCAAGGCGGTCTTGAGCTTCTGAAAGCTCAACTCACACTCGTCTGACCATCTGAATGGAACACCCTTCTGGGTTAGTCTGGTCAAGGTGCTTGCTATAGATGAAAACCCTTCCACGAACCGACGATAATAACCTGCCAAACCTAGGAAACTCCGGATCTCTATAACCGAAGCAGGTCTAGGCCAATTCTGAATAGCCTCAATCTTCTTAGGATCCACCTTTATGACTTCTGCCAATACAACATGTCCCAAAAAGGCAACTGAGTCTAACCAAAACTCACATTTTGAAAATTTGGCATATAACTGATTATTCTTCAAGGTGTGAAGCACACTTCGAAGATGCCGCTCATGCTCCTCTTGACTGCTGGAGTAAATCAAGATATCATCAATGAATACAACCACAAAAAAATCCAAATAAGGCTTGAACACCCGATTCATCAAATCCATAAATGCTGCTGGAGCATTTGTCAACCCAAATGACATCACTAGGAACTCATAATGCCCACACCGAGTCCGAAAAGCTGTCTTAGGGACATCAGATGCCCTAATCTTCAACTGATGGTAACCAGATCTCAAATCAATTTTCGAAAATACCTTGGCACCCTGAAGCTGATCAAATAAGTCATCAATTCTTGGCAGCGGATATTTGTTTTTGATAGTGGCCTTGTTCAACTGCCGATAATCTATACACATCCGCATCAAGCCATCTTTTTTCTTTACAAATAATACTGGTGCACCCCAGGGCGAGACACTGGGTCTAATGAATCCCTGATCAAGCAAGGCTTGTAACTGCTCTTTCAATTCTTTCAACTCTGGCGGGGCCATACGGTATGGTGGAATAGAAATGGGCTGAGTGCCCGGAGCCAAATCATTACAGAAGTCAATATCTCTGTCGGGTGGCATCCCCGGCAGATCTGCAGGAAATACTTCCAAAAATTCACGAACAACTGGTACTGAGTCCATAGAAGGACATTCGCACTGGGATCGCGAATATAAGCCAAATAGGCTAGACACCCTTTCTCTACCATACACCGAGCTTTCATATAAGAAATAACCCTGCTGGTAGAATGGCCAGGAGTTCCTTTCCACTCTAATCGAGGTAACCCCGGCATAGCTAGGGTCACTGTCTTGGCATGACAGTCCAATATAGCATGATAAGGAGACAGCCAATCCATACCCAAGATGACATCAAAATCTACCATATCAAGAAGTAGAAGATCCACACTAGTTTCAAGATTACCAATAGTAACCACACACGAATGGTAGACATGATTTACTACCACAGAGTCTCCCACCAGTGTAGATACACACACAGAAGCACTCAGAGAATCACAAGGCACAACCAAATATGAAGCAAAATAGGAGGACACATAGGAATAAGTAGATCCTGGATCAAATAAAACTGAAGCATCTCTATGCCAAACTGGAATAATACCTGTGATCACAGCATCAGATGACTCGGCCTCAGGCCTAGCTGGAAAAGCATAAAATCGGGGCTGGGCCCCACCACTCTGAACTGCATCTCTGGGACGGCCTCTAACTGGCTGACCTCCACCTCTAACGGTCTGACCTCCACCTCTAATGGACTGACCTCCACCTCTAATGGCATGACCTCCACCTCTAACTGTCTGACCCCTACCTCTAGCTGGCTGAGCAGGCGGTGAAGCAACCGGTGCCGGTATGATAGCACGAGAATCTTGCCGAGATCTATTACTCGCCAATCTAGGGCAATACCTCCTGATGTGACCAATGTTCCCACACTCATAACACCTATCCTGATGTCGTGGCTGCTGAAGCTGAAGCTGACCCAGATGGGGCGGATAACCACTGTAGTAACTCTGGAGTGGTGGTGCACTGATAGGAGCTGAATGTGCACTGAATACTAGCTGCCTAGAGTAAGGCATAATAGGACCGTTACTCCCTGAAGCACCGGGAGATACATTGAGTGCTGAATGAAACGGTCTGGGAGGATGACCCCTACCAAAATTACCCCTGCCTCCAGACGAGGCACCACTGTAACCACCGAACTGGACCATCTCGATCCTCCTTGCGACATTAGCAGCCGCCTGAAAAGAAATCTCACTTCCGGTCTCCTTGGCCATCTAAAGTCAGATAGGGTGAGTGAGTCCCTTAATGAAACTCCTCACTCTCTCTCCCTCCGTAGGTAGTAAAAGGAGAGCATGATGAGCCTAATCCACAAAACGGGACTCATATTGAGTAACAGTCATACTGCCTTGCTGTAGACGCTCAAATTGCTTGCAAAATTCCTCTCTCAGCGTGATAGGGAGGAACTTCTCCAGAAATAGCTGAGAGAACTGCTCCCAGGTAAGTGTAGGTGATCCGACTGGTCGGGTCAATGTATAATCTCTCCACCACCTCTTGGCGGAACCCGTCATCTGGAATACGGCAAAATCAACTCCATTGGTCTCAACTATACCTATGTTTTGCAGCACCTCGTGGCAGCGTTCAAGATAATCCTATGGGTCCTCAGAAGGTGTACCACTGAAGTGAACTGGAAAGAGCTTAGTAAACTTATCCAGTCTCAATAAGGGCTCAAAAGACATGGCGGGCCTATCACCGGTCTGTGCCGCAATAACTGGCTGAACTACCCCAACTGGCGGGGCTGCTGGAGCCTGATTCTGGGGAGCCATCTGCTCCGGGGCGGGAGTAGTGGGAGTTTGTGCTCCTCCCCCAGCCTGTGAGATGGCTGGTGCCACTAGAAATGTACCATTCTGATCCACACCCTCTATAAGACTCACCAATCGGACTAGAGCGTCCTGAAGCACTGGAGTGGCTATGAATCCTTCTGGGACCTGAACTGGTCCAATTGGTACATTCTGAACTGGGACCTCCTCCTGAAGGTCTACCTGAGGTTCTTCAACAGGTGCAGTTGCTCGAGCTCTGGACTGAGCTCTACCTCGGCCTCTAGCACGACCTCGGCCTCGACCTCTACCCTTGGCCATAGTTGCCACCGGGGGTTCTGGTACCTGCCCATCGGTAGAGGTATTACGCGTTCTCACCATCTGCGAGTGAATAAGAGTAGAATGGTTCAATCATCGATGATAGAATAAAATCGCATGGCAGAATAAGAAAGAAGTGATATTGTTCCTAAACTTCATAGCCTCTGAGAGATAAGTACAGACGTCTCCGTACCGATCCTTCAGACTCTACTAAGCTTGCTCGTGGCTCGTGAGACCTATGTAACCTAGTGCTCTGATACCAACTGTCACGACCCGAATTTTCCACCTTCGGACCGTGATGGCGCCTAACATTTTACTTGCTAGGAAAGCCAACGTTAAAATAATATTATCTATTTTAAAACAATTTTTAAATTTATTAATAATAAAGAAACAAATGCAGAAGTAAGGTCTGAAATATAGTGAATAATCCATAAAAATAACGGCGTCTAAATACCATCCCAGAATTGGTGTCACAAGTGCACGAGCTTCTAGAATAATAAAAATAAAGGTTTGAATAAAATAAAGCTGTCTGGAAATAAACACACAGCTAAGGTACAGTAGACGGGGACTTCAGAACTGCGAACGCCGTGCAGTTATACCTCAAGTCTCCTCTGAGTAGCTGAAATCCGAGCAAGTCTATGGTACGCCGCTGGGACCAACTCCGAAATCTGCACAAGAAGTGCAGAGTGTAGTATCAGTACAACCGACCCCATGTACTGGTAAGTGCTGAGCCTAACCTCGACGAAGTAGTGATGAGGCCAAGGCGGTTCACTTACATTAACCTGTACGCAATATTAGTAACAACATCAATAATAGAAATAAATCAGGTAACTCATTTATAATGGTTGAAGCAAACTCAGCAGTTATAACCAATTATCATTTCCATAAATTCTGTTGCAGCGTGCAACCCGCTCTCACAATATATTCACATTCAATTATGTTGCAGCGTGCAACCCGCTCTCCCAATATTTTTCTTTTAATCAAGTATGTCATATATTTATTTCAATCAAGTATATATATAGACTTTTAAATAAGTCTGTTGCGGCATGCAATCCGATCCCCCAATATTGACTTTTCAATAAGTCTATTGCGGCGTGCAACCCGATCCTCCAATATTAACTTTTCAATAAGTCTATTGCGGCGTGCAACCCGATCCTCCAATATTAACTTTATAACAAGTCTGTTGCGGCGTGCAACCCGATCCTCCAATATGGACTTTTAAACAAGTCTGTTGCGGCTTGCAACCCGATCCTCCAATATGGACTTTTAAACAAGTCTGTTGCGGCGTGCAACCCGATCCTCCAATATGGACTTTTAAACAAGTCTATTGCGGCGTGCAACCCGATCCTCCAATATATTCATTTACCAATTCTTATAGAATAAATTGCCCCAATAAATGCAACAATTAATATAAAATTTTAAAACAACAAGCATTCAATAGTTATGATTTAATTATGAAACAAGCAATGCCAATTAGCAATTTATTATGAAAATCGGGGAGAAAATAGACAGTTTAATATTTAATATGCTAAATGTCAAGTAGCAATTAATACACATAAATCAAATAGCATGTAACAATTATTGCAGTAATTCAAGAATTAATATTTGTCAAAGAATAGGAAAGAAATAATTATTATAACAATTAATTCGTGTCTTGGAATAATTTATGATTTTCAAATAATTATGCAAATAATTAATTTGACGACGTATAGACACTCGTTACCTCGCCTATACGTCGTTCACATGCATTTCACATAACAAATAATTTAAGGGTTCTATTCCCTCAAGTCAAGGTTAAACACGACACTTACCTCGCTATGCAAATTCCAATAAATTACTTGACCACAGCTTTTCCTTTTAAATTTGTCTCCAAAAACTTCAAATCTATTCACAAATAATTCGATATACTCAATACAAATCGTAGGAATTAATTCCATATGAATTTACTAATTTTCCGGATAAAAATCCAAAATTCACTTTAAAAATTGACAGTGGGGCCCACATCTCAAATCTCGGAAAAACTTACGAAATACAAACACCCATTCCGAGACGAGTCCAACCATACAAAAATTATCAAATTCCGACATCGGATTGACCTTCGAATCTTCGTTTTACATTTTTGGAAGGGTTTGTAAAAATCTGATTTTTCTTTCATAAATTCATGAATTCATGATATAAATGAGTATGGAATCATGAAATATAATCAATATAGGATAAGGAACACTTACCCCAATTTTTCCCCGTGAAAATCGCCTAAATCGAGCTCCCCAAACTCAAAAATGAGTAAAATGGCTAAACTCCCCGTTTTATGGGGTTTCTGGCGTTTTCGAGCGCTACAGGTAGCGTGGGGCGCTGTCTGTGGCGCACTTTCTAGTACACCAATAATTCCCAGCGCCAGGGCTAGCGCCCCACGCTACCCTGGGCGCTGGCGGCTACGAAAAATCCTTCCCGACACGAAAATGGGCATAACTCTCTCATACGATGTCCGAATTCGACGATTCTTTTTGATATGGCTCCAAAATTTCAATACGGATCTAATGCTTCCATAAAAACTGAATTTGGAATTCCTTTTCTTAATAGGATACCACTTATTCTTGAAGAAACGACGTCGAACGTTCTTGAAATGCTAAAATTAAATTCCGTTGACCACCCGAAATCTACCCGAAACCCTCGGGATCTCAACCAAATATACCAACAAGTCCTAAAACATTATACGGACTTACTCGGGGTCTCATATCACGTCAAACGATGCTAAAATTACAATTCACACCTCGATTCGGACTTTTGAGTTTCAAAACTTTTCAATTTACAAATCTTGTGCCAAAACATGTTAAATGAATCCGGAATGACTTTAAATTTGGCACACGAGTCATATATGACATAACGGAGCTATTCTAATTTCCAGAATCGGATTCCGACCCCGATATCAAAAAGTCAACCCCGTGGTCAAACTTGAAAATCTTTAGCCTTTAAATTACTAGTTTCCGTTAAATGGTCATAACTTGAGATAGGGACCTCCAAATTAAATTTCGGACATACGCCCAAGTCCCAAATCATGATACGGAACTACTGGAGCTGTCAAAACACTGATCCGAGTCCATTTGCTCAAAATGTTGACCAAAGTCAACTCAGTTGAGTTTTAAGGCTCTATTTCACATTTTAATCCATTTTTCACATAAAAACTTTCAGAAAAATTTTACGGACTGCACACGCAAGTCGAGGAATGATAAACGGTGCTTTTCGAAGTCTTAGAATACAGAATTACTTATTAAATTTAAAGATGACATTTTGGATCATCACAGTTATACACATACCTATTTACTTAATTTGATGGCATATTTTATCATATATAAATATGGTTAAGTAATATTAACTATTTATATTGAGTTATCATTATAATTAATACACTTGTAATATACCTATATGAAATATAGTACATATAATGAATAACTTATGGTATTATTACAATAGTACGTAATATCAAAATAGTATTATAATTAATAGGTGAAATACTATACTACATATATGATTGTAACCTAAAAGATATAGGTAATTATTGTATTAAAATGTATTAGTGTAGGTATATTATAACCTAATTATATAACCATAATTGGTAACTGTACAATTATATAATATGTAATAATTTATAATATAACCCTATACTTTAGATAATGATATCATTAAATTTGGGTATATTAATACGTGATAATAATTATACAGTTTAGTGATATTAATATATATGGATATATTATAAGTTATAGTAATATTATTATATTTAATAGTTATGGTATAATTACCTATAATATCAACCCAACGTTAATCTTGGTTACAATTTAATAGGTACTTATGTACGATAACGAGTATATATAATTAATGAATCCATTATAATTTAGACTCATCAAGTATAGGTATAGTATGATTAACCTATATGATATTCAATTGTATATCTTTATGCTTATATATTTCTATTGGTAGTATGAGTAAACCTTCAATCATAGGTTAACCTGAGTTGATTACATTAAATGTAGTTGGTATATTACATAATCATATATTTACCTACATATCTATATTATCTATTATAATATTATATATTAGTATTGATTAACAATAAGTATATAAATTGATAATACTGACCTATATGATGATACATTAATACTAAAGTTTATAATTAGTACATCACAATTAGTATTTATATTGTATTAACCATATAGTATAATTGAATAATCTGTATGACCAAATTATTGTATATACCGATTAATATAAGTAACCAGATGTAGTCAATAAATACATTAATTAGTAAAGTATATACATTATTAATGTTGTATTATACTCGTGTATAATATAATTAGGTTAAATAATTGTATAACAATACCTATAATTGGTAATATATAATTTGATAACACTATATCTCGTATAACCACATACATATTTTTATACTTGAGATGTATATATGATAATAACACATAATTGTAATATATTTCGGAATAATACTATTATCGATTATAGTATATACCAATTAATACTATCTATTACTAGATAGTATACATAATGTATACTATACTGGATTAATATATGTAAGTCAATATATGAAAGATAACTATAGGTTCCACATAAACCTATAGTTAAGAGCATGTATGATGTGACCAGTATATGTATGATACCTATATAGACTATCTTAATATTAACTTAATATATACTATTATTATGCATTAATTATACAATATGATTGGGTATAATTGTATAATTTATGAATTTAGTATATCAATAATAGTAACCTATGTATAGTTTATATAGGTATCATACATATACTGGTGGTTATAAGTATCTATTTAATTGTATAATGGCTTTTCATAAATGTTACCAATTAGGTTATTGGTTATATAATTAAATATTTAATTATATAATTGTTATCAGTAATCTAATAATTATAGGTAATATTACTTAACCATATATCATATTCGATTATATAATAGTCATATCGGAGTGAATACATAATTAACCCCCTCTAATGATAGCATATTATTTAATATTGGACACATAATATACCATGTACGATAAATGATATGTGAGGTATACTAGTATAAATAGTGAAAAATAATTGGGTAAACATATAAATGACTATTAGATTGGTATCCACATGGTAACTTAAAATTTGGTATCGTAAGCATCACATGGGGAAATATATGTTGGGTATAGGTATGAAATAGGTTATTATCATGGTATATCACAATGGCTATATACCATAATATTAATGATTGTTTATGCTATTATATCATATATGCATTAATTACTTAATGCATATTATCAATCTATAGTAATTAACCATATCACTTGTTACTATTATATGTATACATTAAATCAGAAAATAGACTAAATTATAATATGTATACTTAAATTAATAGGGTATCAACACTATAGATTTATGACATAAAATTATAATTAGTGTTAGGTTATATGCTGATAAAAGGTATTATGGATAAATTAATTTTAGGTAACCTATAGTTACTAAATCACATGGAATTATATGAATACGATATCATATATTGTCATAAATGGTATACTATATTATACTATTCTATATTATAAATGGTATACTATATTATATATTATACTATTATACTATATTGTCATAAATGACCATATACTAATATGTATAATAATAAGTTATTATCATAATTACCTAATATGATTACGTAACCTAATTGTTCATATTAATATAGTGATATAATATTTTATATATACTATATATGATATATCATGTAATAGTTTTATATTGATAATTATTAATAACTATGTTATTAATCTATGATAACTAATAACTGTATATTGATTATATCTTTATAAATATATTATGTATTTATAAATTACATAATATAAAATAGGTACAATAATATAATTAAGCATTATAATTGGGTTACATAATATATCCATATATTATACTATAGGTAAATATGTGTAATATCATATTTAATAATATTAACATATCATATTGATAACCTATATAGTTTATCATAATATATATATAACCATAGGTAATTATCTTAGATAAGAATGAATATATACGACATGGTAACCTTAATTACTATATTGGTATATGGTATCATGTATATATAACTAATTGATAGTTTATACGTACATAATAATAGGTATACCTCAAGTTATAGATATATATGTTACTATATGACCAATACCACTGATTATTAGTAAGAATTTATAAATACTTAACATAGTTATATATCACACTAACCAGATCATACGAGTATTCATTATTTGACCAATTGTACTATATTTAACATAGTTATATATAATAACATATTATCATAGTTATTATAACGTATATCTATAATGTAATGGTAATTAACCTATAATAATATTATTTATCATATAATATTAATATATATTATACTATGGCATAATCGTAATGTCTATATCTAGTTAAAATTACATTTTAACTATGTAATTATTAACAATTACATATACTAGTTTGTAATATATCTGACCTATTAATTATATAGTATTATATACTATAATGTACTAATAGTACAATAATTTAATAGTAAATATTATTATAATTTCCATATAACCCAAGATATTATATACAGTTATTAATGTTATAGGTTACATTAATAACTATATAGTAAATATATAATCTATTAAATAGTATGAACTATTTAATACAATATTTTCATTAAATATTATTATATGTATAGTATGTTAATTATTTTATATAACATACTATATGATATACTATAACCTTAATACTATATGATATAATTTATAACTTATCTAACCTATAATACAATATCTATATTTACTATATAGTTATTTATCATGTTTATAATCATATTTATTATGTTATATAAAATAATTAACATACTATACATATAATAATATTTAATGAAAATATTGTATTAAATAGTTCATACTATATTTATAATCATACTAATATCACATATAAGACTTTCATTAATATATGATAATATATTGTATAATATATAACATGATATGTTATTATATATAATTGATAGCATAATATGTAATAATAACAGGTAACCAATTATATAATGAGATAATATAGATAATTATCATAATGCTACTATCATATCATGTAATATCTTAGTTATTATGCTATTATAATACGTATATTATTATATATTCTCAAGCATTATAAATAGATTAACCATTATTAATTAATACTCATTTCATATAATAACTTAACAATTGATAACTATAGGTAATGTTATCAGATATAATTATTGTTATTAATACTATGATTGATAACTTCTGAACACCTATTAGTAATATGAAAATTACATATCTAATTTGTAGTAAATATGAGATAATTATTATGGTCAATATATACACTATGAAAATATTATAATAATAGTTATATCTATATATGTACCGATATATATTAATAATAGACTATGAATTATTAGGTAATTAATAAGATATCATAGTGAATTATAATATAATATTTAATAGATTAATTAAATTGGGTATTATAACCCATAATATCTATTTTAACTAATATAACTAATATACCTATACTTATATTAATATATCAATATACCATAGTTTATATTAATATGTAATACTATACCGTATATACAACTATAATATGTAATTGATATGTATATCATACTAATATCAATAATGCTATTAATCATAATTATAGCATTATATGAATCATTTAGGTATCTAACATAATCATACTATATTATGATTAATATAAGTTCTACATTATGATATCAATACATCATATAGGTACATAATTATATATTAGTGTAGATTTTGGATATTTACCATTATGTATTACCATATTAACAATATACTATTTATACTATTTATTATAACCATACCACTGTTATAACTCTATGTTTATACATATTAATAAATATATCTATATATTCCGGTAATATACATCTCTATAATATTTAATTAACAATAGGTTAACCCAAGTTATATTAACTATATATATAGTTATTATAGATAATTAACACATATATAGTAATTAGAATATGTATGTTATCATAATTAAGATAATAAACTGAATTATGTATATATTAAGTACACTTATGGAAGTACATATATTGTTAATTATGAATTACATAATTATAAGTAATATTTAACATAATATAAGTTAACATAACTAATAATATTCACCTATTTATCCATGGTTATGGTATAATATTGATAATTACCTATATAACATTAAATAATCACTAATTATATTATATCATACTATACTTTATATCATATACTTATGTTCTTACCTATATCATTATGATTGCCATATACTATAATATAATATTTAACTTACATTATGTGATTATTATCTAGTAATTGTATATATTTAAATTATCTATTAAACATAATATTTAAGATAGTTATTACTTATCATAAGAACTGTATACCATAAGATGATAATATTAACCTATATTACATATTAATTTAACTATATATCTTAATATATTATATAATTTATATAATAGGTAATATTTATAAATACATGTATTGATAATTAATGTTAATATGCATATAGTTATTATGCATATAGTAATTAGTTAATAACAATTGTATGCAATGATATTGTGTATATAAGATATATCATATGATTATGATACCATATAAGATAATCATTATAATAAATATGCTGGAGATATCAATCACCTATATTATATTTACATAGGTATCATACCAAGTATTAATGTATATGTATAACACTTGGGTGAATTCACATAATATAATTGTGAATAGAATTTATTATGATAATATAAATATAATTATCCATATTAAATGTATGCACTAACGGATACATAATATGATATAATATTATTCATTAACGTAATTTGTTATTTAATATATCCAATATAGTATGGATAATATATCATAATTACTAACTTATTTAAATCATTAATAAGTTAATAACCAATGTATACTTATATGTTAGTATACTATATAAAATAATCACCCAAGATAATATAGGTAAATACGTAATCATAGGTGTATAGGTAATGAATCCATAATAGTAATAGGGACAAGTCAGATATTGTTGATAATACACTAACATATAATGTACCTAATTGTACATTTCAAGTAGGTAACTATATTAGGTAAATGTAATTAGTTATAAACTGAATATCTACATATCTTGTGATATTAACTATGTAAATATGTTAACTATTAATACCATATGTTATTGTAAATAATTATAAGTATATTACATATAATTAATATACATGTGGTTTTATTAACTATTAGATATAAAACAATTATGATATACTTACATATAACTCTAATTCACATAACAATACTATATTACTGTATAATGGTATAACTACTTATGTTACATATAGATATAATTATTAAGATATAGTATACTTATGATTAACATTATTCATCAAGTGCAACATTCATGCACTTGATGAACAGTGTATTTCAGCCATACTATAGAAATACCTCATACATGATTACTATAATATCAAGTGCTAAGGTATGAAAATTGTTATTATAATAATACCTTTGCTAATATTTCTATAGTAATAATTAACTAATAGGTGAAATATATTAATAGTATATAACAAATATGAAAGATCACTATTATAGCATAGTAACATATATGCGGTATATTAGTAAGTCATAGTATTATAATCACTATAATATTATACAATTACAAATATAGAGTAATTAAATGAATTGAATTTAATTATTTGGACTTATATATAGTATCCTATTATTTGTCATCTTAATGATAACCAAATTGTCATATAATTGTATAAGTATATGACAATATATAGCCATATAATACCTATAATTATAGTGACATAAATTATTGTCACGACCCGAATTTCCCACCTTCGGACCGTGATGGCGCCTAACATTTCACTTGCTAGGCAAGCCAAAGTTAAAATAATATTATCTATTTTAAAACAATTTTTAAATTTATTAATAATAAAGAAACAAATGCGGAAGTAAGGTCTGAAATATAGTGAATAATCCATAAAAATAACGGCATCTAAATACCATCCCAGAATTGGTGTCACAAGTGCACGAGCTTCTAAAATAATAAAAATAAAGGTCTGAATAAAATAAAGCTGTTTGGAAATAAACACACAGCTAAGGTACAGTAGACGGGGACTTCAGAACTGCGAACGTCGTGCAGTTATACCTCAAGTCACCTCTGAGTAGCTGAAATCCGAGCAAGTCTATGATACGCCGCTGGGACCAACTCCGAAATCTGCACAAGAAGTGCAGAGTGTAGTATCAGTACAACCGACCCCATGTACTAGTAAGTGCTGAGCCTAACCTCGACGAAGTAGTGACGAGGCTAAGGCGGTTCACTTACATTAACCTGTACGCAATATTAGTAACAACATCAATAATAGAAATAAATCAGGTAACTCATTTATAATGGTTGAAGCCAACTCATAATTTATAACCAATTATCATTTCCATAAATTCTGTTGCAGCGTGCAACCCTCTCTCACAATATATTCACATTCAATTATGTTGCAGCGTGCAACCCGCTCTCCCAATATTTTCCTTTTAATCAAGTATGTCATATATTTATTTCAATCAAGTATATATATAGACTTTTAAATAAGTCTGTTGCGGCGTGCAATCCGATCCCCCAATATTGACTTCTCTATAAGTCTATTGCGGCGTGCAACCCGATCCTCCAATAATAACTATTTAACAAGTCTATTGTGGCGTGCAACCCGATCCTCCAATATTAACTTTTAAACAAGTCTGTTGCGGCGTACAACCCGATCCTTCAATATGGACTTCTAAACAAGTCTGTTGCGGCGTGCAACCCGATCCTCCAATATTAACTTTTAAACAAGTCTGTTGCGGCGTGCAACCCGATCCTCCAATATGGACTTTTAAACAAGTCTGTTGCGGCGTGCAACCTGATCCTCCAATATGGACTTTTAAACAAGTCTATTGCGGCGTGCAACCCGATCCTCCAATATATTCATTTCAATAAACTCTGTTGCGGCGCGCAACCCGCTCCTCCAATATATTCATTTACCAATTCTTATAGAATAAATTGCCCCTATAAATGCAATAATTAATATAAAATTTTAAAACAACAAGCATTCAATAGTTATGATTTAATTATGAAACAAGCAATGACAATTAGCAATTTATTATAAAAATCAGGGAGAAAATAGACAGTTTAATATTTAATATGCTAAATGTCAAGTAGCAATTAATACACATAAATCAAATAGCATGTAACAATTATTGCAGGAATTCAAGAATTAATATTTGTCAAGGAATAGGAAAGAAATAATTATTATAATAATTAATTCGTGTCTTAGAATAATTTATAATTTTCAAATAATTATGCAAATAATTAATTTGACGACGTATAGACACTCGTTACCTCGCCTATACGTCGTTCACATGCATTTCACATAACAAATAATTTAAGGGTTCTATTCCCTCAAGTCAAGGTTAAACACGACACTTACCTCGCTATGCAAATTCCAATAAATTACTCGACCACAACTTTTCCTTTTAAATTTGTCTCCAAAAGCTTCAAATCTATTCACAAATAATTCGATATACTCAATACAAAATCGTAGGAATTAATTCCATATGAATTTACTAATTTTCCGGATAAAAATCCGAAATTCACTTTAAAAATTGACAGTGGGGCCCACATCTCAAATCTCGAAAAAA